>NW_027442528.1:0-104875 GCF_048569485.1 Anomaloglossus baeobatrachus | reverse complement strand
GTCATATCTGTGCCAGTAAGCAATGCAATCAGGTCAGGGGGGGGACAGAGGGTCGTCCAGCTGCAGCCTGTGACTTCTGAGAGTGTTTTTTTGGTTTTCTCCCCTAGTGATTTTCTAGATGCTTGGCAGGAGCTACAGGATCTGCTTCCACTCACATACTGAGCTAGGCCACGACCTCTTACAGTTCCTGTTTAATAAACAGTGGTGGTCGGACAGCCCGCGGACGGTCTTTATTCAACCAAGGGGGAATGTGACACCCTGGCACACCAGGTAGTCACACAGTCTAGGCCCCCGCACAACACCTTCCCACAAAGGGTTACACCAGCTGACCTGAAACCCTAGCCACCCCCCTTAGGGTAGGACAGACACACCAGTGTCCCGAACCAGGCGGATGAGAAACGCCCACCTAGGGGTCTAGAGAACCCGGGGCGGGAAAAGAAGTAGTTTTAAGTTCGAGTTTAAGCTGAGTTGAGGTTCAAGTCTGAAGTGGAGAAGAGTGGAGTAGTGAGGAGTTGAAGTTCAGTGAGCAAAGGCATCGGGGTTGGAGCCCCGGCGTGCTGGCTAGGTGGCAGACGGTGGTCTGTGTCTGCAGGAGACGGGAAGACGGCTGCCGTAGATCCGAGGTGGACCGGGATAGGGTTGGAGCCCGCCGATACTGACACCAGAGAACCGACCCGGAAACCGTGCACAAAGGGGGTACTTGGACCCTGAAACCAGAACCGGAACAGACGGCCTAACTAATTAACCAATTGAGGGCAGGATTATAGGTCCTGTCCCACCAAAAGTCCCAAAAAGCAGACAACAGCTCACCGCGGGGTATAGGGCATACGCTAGGGCCCGGTAGATCCCAAGAGCCAGTGTCAGCGGGCACGGCTCCCACCCATAGTTCTGGGAGCGGGCTTCCGTGTTTCATACCGGAAAGCCCAAAGAGAACTCACAACAGTGCAGGGAGAAGTGATACAGACAGCCAGCCCAGGCGTGGGACCTGAATGCACCCGGCAGCGGCGGCCGGCCACCGTCACCTTGGTTTACCAGTGGACTCGTCTGAATTCTTTAATTGTGACTAAGCTAACAACCCCCGGTCTGACCGGGCGCGCCGGCCCCTGCAATCATCACCCTTAGCACAGAGACATTGGGCCCCGGGGCATCCATCCCTACCCACGGAGGGGTTAACATCAAGCTGCCATCACATCGCACCCGGGGTACCCAACAGCAGCAGTGGTGGTGCTACACATCACCATACACCGTGGGTGGTGTCACAGACAGTATACGGCAAATCCCGTACAAATACGTCCCCTTTATTTGAAGTGTCTGTGCAACCCCCTGGGCTGGTGGAACATCTCAAGCCACACTGAGCATGTCATTTTGTGTGGTGTTTTTCTAATCTTCTGCTATTGAAAACATTATCTATGAGCTCAAAAACCTTTCAAGTGATGCGGTTTTTTAAAAAGCTGATCTGCTTTTGCAGCTAAAAAACGTACTCTCAAAAAATGCAGCAAAAACGCTGTGTGCGAATGTGACGCCGCAGGAACGAGGAACTTCTCCTTACCTGCCACATGCCAGCAATGAGGAAGGAAGGAGGTGGGCGGGATGTTCGTCCCGCTCATCTCCGCCCCTCCGCTTTGATTGGCCAGCCGCTTAGTGACGTCGCGGTGACGTCGCTGTGATGCCGAACGTCCCTCCCCATTGAGGGAGGGATTGTTCGGCAGTCACAGCGACGACGACCAGGTAAGTGCGTGTGACGCTGCCGTAGCGATCACCATATATCGGCATAACGATAGGGGCGGGTGCTATCACGCTCGCCATCGCTAGCATCGGCTAGCGATGTCGCAGCGTGTAAAGCCCGCTTTAGATCAGGAATAGAACAGCCATTTATAGGACATTCGATAACTTTCCCAAATTCCGATGAAAAAATATTCAGCACATTCTGCATTGAACTACTGTCCTCAATTTATTATATATTTTAGGAGTCGGAGTCGGTCCATTTTATACCGACTCTGACTCCACCAAAATGAACTCCGACTCTACAGCCCTGGAAGATACTATCACAGTTTGTTTATTTTGATTCCTTTCTTTTTAACCCTTACTGGGTAGGTATTGCTGGAATTTAAAGGGAACCTGTCAGTAGAAACTTTGCACTAAACCTAAAAGATTCCCCTATTGCAGCTCCTGGGCTGCATTGTAGCATGGTTCCTATTGTTATTGTGCCCCCTTTTAGACCAAAATAAATACATTATAAAGTGGTACCTTTTCCTATTGTTAATCGTACACGGGGGCGGGCTGTCTGCTGTCTGTTATCCTGCCTCCTGCTGCTTTACGCCGTCCCCCATCGCTCAATTTCATACTTGGACGCCGCCCAGTGCGCCCGAGGTCTTACGCATGTGCTGTGCCACTCTAGCGGGACTGTGCACTGTGCACAGTGTGACCGCTGGTGATGTTTTGCGCGGGCGTGAGATTATGGGCGGCGCTGTGATTTTCATCAGCAAGTACCCGCCCATAATCTCGTGCCCGTGCTTTCCCCTCTGACTCGACCGTTCTGCGCAAGCGCTGGCCAGATGACCCCATGTCACCTCTTTCCCATCTTGGTAAGAGGTGACGTGGATTCATCTGGCCAGCGCTTGCGCAGAACGGTGGACGCAGAGGGGAAAGCGCGGGCACAAGATTATGGGCGGGTACTTGCTAATGAAAATCAGAGCGCCGCCCATAATCTCACGCCTGCGCAACACGTCACCAGCGGTCACACTGTGCAGTCCCGCCAGAGTGGCACGGTGCATGCGCGAGACTTCAGGCGCACTAGGCGGCGTCCTGAAGTATGAAATTGAGCGGGGGACGGCGTAAAGCAGCAGGAAGCAGGATAACGAACACCAGACAGCCCGCCCCAGTGTACGATGAACAAGATTTGCATAGGAAAAGGTACCACTTTATAAAGTATTTATTTTGGTCTAAAAGGGGGCACAATAACAATAGGAACTATGCTAGAATGCAGCCCAGGAGCAGCAGAAGGGGAATCTTTTAGGTTTTGTGCAAAATTTCTGCTGACAGGTTCCCTTTAATCCTTCCCTTGAAGTGTTTTAGAGACTCATCAGCTGTCCCTTTGGAGGATATAGACCTCAGTAAATTTTTCTGAAGTGTTCAATGACCTGCCTAATTTTAAATAATCAAAGATGGAGTCATTTTGCTGTGGAAACCGCATTATCATTATAATACAAAAATTTAAGCATAGCCTCAAAGCTTGTCTGGGTTATAGCTATGCAAAAAAATTGAAGTGATATATAGAAGTGCTGATATTTTATATTGGCAAAGTACTGGCTTCTGAAGTATTCCCATGTAAAGCACAAGGCCCCAAAATTTCATAATTTCTACCACATTTAACGGGGTCCAATTAGCAATTGATGAAGTGGGGCTTTGGGAAAAAAATTAATGGGTGTTTTCATTTGTTTGGGCCATCATGAGATTTATGAAATCCTCTTAGAAAAAGATTACCCCTTCGTGACCCTGGACATAAATGGTACTTAACCCCTTCATGACCTTTGACGGATCTACCCGTCATGGATTGTATGAGGTTAAGCTCTGCCCCTGCCGCGGGCAGGTTGCGGCGATCGGCGCACATATCAGCTGTTTTCAACAGCTGACAAGTGTGCCTGCATGTTACGAGTGGAATCGCATTCCACCCGTAACATTAACCCCTTACATCTCGCTGCCAAAGTCTGGCAGCGAGATATATATACGCGCGGTCAGGATTTTCACTTACCGCCGCCCCCACCGGAAATCACGTGACTTCCGGTGGTTGCCATGGTAGCTCAGGGTTATGTGATGACGCCTGCAGCTATGACGAGTCCCTTTCGTTTTCACTCGGCCCGGAGCCGAATGAATCAGGAAGTGACCGTATCTGCTGTTTACAGCTGTATAGCTGTGATCAGCAGATAGGGCAGAGCGATCGGATTGCTGATCGCTATAGCCCCCTAGGGAGACTAGTAAATTAAAAAAAAAAAAAAGTTTTAAAAAATAATAAAAAAAAAAACCTAAAAGTTCAAATCACCCCCCTTTCACCCCATTGAAAATGAAAAGGTTAAAAAATAAATAAATACACATTTGGTATTGCCGCGTTCAGAAATGCCCGATCAAAATATAAAATCAATTAATCTGATTGGTAAACGGCGTAGTGGCAAAAAAATTCCAAACCCCAAAATTACGTTTTACGCAAAATGCAATAACAGGCGATCAAAACGTAGCATCTGCGCAAAAATGGTACCGTTAGAAACGTCCGCTCGAGACGCAAAAAATAAGGCGTCACTCAGCCATAGATCCCAAAAAATGAGAACGCTATGGGTTTCGGAACATGGCGCAAAACGTACGCCACTTTTATTGGACAAACTTGTGAATTTTTTTAACCCCTTAGATACAAGTAAACCTATACATGTTTTGTGTCTACAAACTCACACCGACCTCAGGCATCATACGCACACATCAGTTTTACCATATAGTGAACATGGTGAATAAAACATCCCAAAAACTATTGTGCCATCACACTTTTTTTGCAGTTTTTCCACACTTGGAATTTTTTTGCTGTTTTCCAGTACACCATATGGTAAAACTTATGGTTTCATTTAAAAGTACAACTCGTCCCGCAAAAAACAAGCCCTCATATGGCAAGATTGACGGAAAAATAAAAAAAGTTACGGCTCTCGAAAGAAGGGGAGCAAAAAACAAAAACGCAAAAACGGAAAGTGCCCGGGGGCTGAAGGGGTTAATATTTGGCGGGGACGTCTTGACCTTGGACATAACGGTTTGTCCTGGTGCAGGAACTGTGCTGATGTGATATCTGCTGGGATCTTGGCTTACGTGACAGCCGAGCTCCAACTCTCAAATCCAAGGATGGTTCCTGCACCATCCCTGGCTGTTTAACCCCCTAAATGCTGTACTAGATATCGATCGCAGCATTTAGGGGGCGGTGTTCCCTCTCTCGCCCAACCGATGCCCCCGCGACGTCATCATGAAGGCTTGATCGTTGCTTTGGTGATCCGAGGTCATCATGATGAGCTCCGGATCACTCAGCTATAGGAAGGCATTGTAGATTATTCTGGGATCATGGTTTAAAAGGCTTCCTGTCAGTGCAGCATTGACAGATATAATGTATTGTAATGCTGGTGCATTGCAATACATTATATCAGCAATCAGGGCGATAAAAGTTAATAAGTTCCATATAGGGACTATGTAAAAAAAAGTTTAAAAAAAAAAATTTAAAATATTTTTTAACAAATCAGAAAATATAGAACAAAAAATAAAATTCCACCAATAAACATGTAATATTTATGTTAAAAAAAAAGCACACATAATTGATATTGCCACATCCGTAACAACCCAATCTATAAAACTGTCACATTAGTTAACGCATTCTGTGAACACGGTAAAAAAAAAAAGTTAAACAACATAGGAAAAACTGTCTTTTTATCATAAAGCTGACAAAAAAGTGAAATAAATTGCGATATAAAACGCACATTTAAATAAAAATCCTATCGCTAAAAACATCATCTTCTCTTGCAATAAACAATCAGCCATACTGCTTCATCAGCAAAAATAATAAAGCTGCAGCAATGCAAAATTTTTTTAATAAAAATGTTTATGATGTTAAAGCGGCAACATATAAAAAACAATATAAATGTGGTACTGCTGTAATCATACTGAATTTAATAATAAAGTTGCGGTATCATTTATACTGCAAGATGAACCACAGAAAAAAATAGTAATAAAACCAATTTTTCAACTGCTGTTGATTTGTTTATTCTGCCTCCCAAAGGCTCAGCTCACATTAATTCTGCATTTTATGCTGAGCGCTTACATCGGGGTTTGTGTAAAACCTAGAAAAATATGATTCAGATAAAATTTCCAACAGAAAATTAAATGTAATGAGGCAGAAGGAGTCACTTTCAGCTCCTGTCTGGCCTGTGGTGCGTCAGTGTCCATCTTTTTAGATGTGCACAAAAGTGGAGTCGACAACAGTTTTGAACAGACGAACATCTCTGAACAGAGGCCAAACGGAGCCTGGAGTAACTTTGCCTTATGAGTGAGTGGATCCATCAGAGATTTCACCTAAATCATGTTTTTCGGAGATGTAAATAAAAACCCTGATGTAAAAGCTCAGCATAGAACACAGAATAAATGTGAACTGAGCAAAAATGTTCTGTACCTCAAATTGTCACCAAGTAGCACTCAACCCAGAAATAATAAGTCTCACTCACATCCGTCACCTGTTAACGGAAGGTTCTGAAAAAGCGCTATGACTCCCCCCAAAAAAGAAAATTAGCAAATTCTGCGCCCCCAAATCCTAATGCCCCTACCCACTCTGAGCACCACAATGTGCCAAAGCCACAGTTAATGTCCACATGCCACATGTACAGCATTGTAGTGACGAAAGTCTGCTTAATTTACGGAGAGCACAATTTTCAGGAACTACAATGTATTGAGCATTACATGTGCTATTTCCAGAGAACAAAATGTCACTACACTCCTAGTCCCAAATGGGTGTACTTTCCAAAATGTGGTCATTTGATGTGGTTTCTGCTGTTCTGACACTTAGGGGCTTTGCAAATGGAGTCCGTAAACTATTCTAGGATAATCTTTGCTCCAAAAGTCAAATTGCGGTCCTTTCCTCCTGAGCCCTGCCTTGTGGCAAAATAAAACTGTACAGTCACATGTGGGTATTGGTGTACTCAGTTGAAATTGCACAACAATTCTACAGTGCATTTTCTCTTGTTACCCTTGTGAAAATGAAAGATTTGGGGTTAAAGCAACATTTTGTGTTAAAAATTTATTTTATCACTTTCAAAGCTCAACATAAAATTCTGTGAAGCACTTTTGGGTCTAAGGCGGGCTTTGCACGTTGCGACATCGCAAGCCGATGCTGCGATGTCGCACGCGATAGTCCCCGCCCCCGTCGCAGGTACGATATCTTGTGATAGCTGGCGTAGCGAAAATTATCGCTACGCCAGTTTCACATGCACTTACCTGCCCTGCGACCGTCGCTCTGGCCGGCGACCCGCCTCCTTCCTAAGGGGGCGGGTCGTGCGGAGTCATAGCGACGTCACACGGCAGGCGGCCAATAGCGGCGTAGATGAGCAAGATGTAAACATCCCGCCCACCTTCTTCCTTCCGTAGAGCCGCCGGCGGCAGGTAAGGTGAAGTTCCTCGCTCATGCGGCGCAACACAGCGATGTGTGCTGCCACAGGAACGAGGAACAGCATCGTACCATCACTGCAGCAAAATTATGGAAAAGTCGGAGCTTGCAACGATGATACGATAACGACGCTTTTGCGCTCGTTTATCGTATCATCTAGAATTTACACACAACGATGTCGAAAGTGACGCTGAATGTGCGTCACTTTCGATTTGACCCCACCGACATCGCACGTGCGATGTTGCAACGTGCAAAGCCGCCCTAAGGCAGGGGTCTCAAACTCAGCTGGGGAAATATCCGCACATAGAAAAAAAAATTGAGAGGGGCCGCATTCCGTGCAGGACAAAGTGACATTTTTATTGATTCCATGTTTTTCTATACGCCGTTGGATCACTATTGTGAACATTTTTTGCTTGATTATAACAAACCTGCACTTTTTTGTTAAGTATATACCGTATTTTTCGGACTATAAGACGTACCGGACCATAAGACGCACCCTGGTTTTAGAGAAGGAAAATAGGAAAATAAAACTTTAAGCAAAAAATGTGATCATGACACACTGTTATGGGGCGAGGATCTGCTGCTGACACTATTATGGGGGTAATGTCCCCAAATTCTCTACCAAATTCTCCGCATGCACCATCACCGCACACCCCTGCACTACCGCACGCATCATCACCGCACACCCCTGCACTACCGCACGCATCATCACAGCACATACACCGGCACTACCTCAGTGACGACCCCGCTGACAGCGCAACTCCCTTCAGTTGCTGTGTGGAGCTCCCAGGAGCGGCGGTGTTCTACTGCCGCTCCTGTCAGCTTCATGTAGCAGAGCTGAAAGCGTTGCGGGACCTCTGTGAATTATGTCGGACCTGGAGGGGTATTTGGGGATTTTAATAAAGTGGTGAAAGAGGGTGGTTTTTTTTGTCTTTTATTCCAACTAAAGTATTTTATTGGGTGTATGTGTTTATTTACTTTCACTTACAGGTTAATCATTGGGGTGTCTCAGACGCCTGCCATGATTAACCCCTTATTACCCCAATTGCCACCGCACCAGGGCAATTCGGGATAAGCCGGGACTGTCGCATCTAATGGATGCGGCAATTCCGGGCGGCTGCTTGCTGATATTTTTAGGGTGGTGGGCCCCCCATAACGTGGGGCTCCCCATCCTGAGAATACCAGCCTTCAGCCATATGAGTTTATCTTGGCTGATATCAAAATTGGGGGGGACCGCACGCCGTTTTTTTTTTAATTTATTTTTTTTTAATGCAAGAAATAGACCCACCCACTGGCGGCTGTGATTGGTTGCAGTGAGACAGCTGTCACTCATCGTGGGGGTGTGTCTGACTGCAACCAATCATAGGCGCCGGTGGGCGGGGAAAGCAGTGAATACGAGATTGAATAATGGGCGGCCGGCATTTTCAAAATCAGGAGAAGCCGCCAACAGTGTGACAGCCATGCAGCGCCGCGTCGGTGATCGGTAAGGCTGCTTTCACACTACGTCTTTTTAACATGCGTCCTGAACGTTTTTTTAACGCAAAAACGGATCCAGTGCAAATGCGTTTTCATTTCAATGCATTTGCAATGGACTCGCGTTAACATGCGTTCACCTGCGTTTGCGTGCGTTATAGTGAGGATCCAGCGACTTGCAGTTTTTTAACATCTTTCAAAAACGCTACATGTAGCGTTTTTGAGCTGCGTCCAAATACTGCAAATCGCTGGATCCTGACTAAACAGCATGCAAACGCATGTGAACGCTGGCATGCTGATAGGCAGGATCCTGCTTGCTCTACTGAGCATGCCCAGAACCAGTCTCGCGTGATCAGTCCCTCTCTCTCCTACCTCTCTGTCTCTCCCCCTCCCTCTCCTCCACCTGAGAGCTGCGGACACTCGTAACCAAGGTAAATATCGGGTAACCACTTATCTTAGTTACCCGATGTTTACGTTGGTTACGTGTGCAGGGAGCCCGGCTCCTAGCAGCTGCAGACGCTCGTAATCAAAGTAAATATCGGGTATCCAAGCAAGTATACCCGATGTTTACCTTGGTTACGAACCTCCGCAGTTGTAAGAAGCCGGCTCCCAGTCTGGCACGTTTAGTTCCCATCACTCCCGATCACATGACTCCAATGCCCGCCCCTAAACATCCAGTGACAGGATCCTGCAAAGTAACACATGCGTTTGCATGTGTTTTTTGCTGTAAAAGCAGGATCCGCTTTTGCAGCAAAAAAACGTTCAGGACGCATGTTAAAAAGACGTAGTGTGAAAGCAGCCTAAGTGGGTGAGAGTGAGTGAATGAGTCAGTGAGTGTGAGAGAGAGAGGCTGGGGCCACACGGGGCACTACTGCGATGCTCGCATGACACTCGGCTCGTGCTGGCAGCACAGCAGGAGCCGAGTGTCATGCTAGTGTCCCTGCATCTGAGTGCGGTCCGACTGTGCGAGCGGACCACAGCTGCGGGAGGGAGGGATTTATTTATCCCCCTCTCTCCTCCGTAGCCGGCTATTGCAAGTCTCGCTCTGCACACGCGGTACACCGGAGTACTGCGAGTGCAGTGCGATTTTTCTCTCGCCCCATTCACTTGAATGGGTGCGAGAGAAAGAGTCTCGCATTACAATCACAGCATGCTGCGATTGTTTTCTCGGTCCGATTAGGGCTGAGAAAATAATCGCTCGTGTGCAGACACACAGGCTAGAATTGGTGCGAGTGGAATGCGATGTTTTATCGCACTCTACTCGCACCGATTTTCTTAGGCAAGAGAGAGATATTTTCTGACAAGCAATGAATTTATCTCACTTCTGGGTATGCTCAGAAGTAAAAACTGAATCCGGTACATGCTTCCAGCGTTTGATGCATGCCACCGGATTCGGCGTGCATAGACTTTCATTATGCACCATGTCACACAGCGCCGCATGCGGCGCTATGCAGTTTTTTGCCGCTGGCAAAAAAGGTTCTCTGCGTCCTGTGCGCCCGCCAGAGGGACGATTTTTGCAGCAACCGGCAAAAACCGGATCAAACGCGAGTACATGCGGCACAATCCGGCGCTAATAAAAGTCTATGAGGAAAAACCGCACCCGGCGGAAAAGCGTCGGATTGTGCCGCACAGCAAAAACCTGATGTGTGAAAGCAGTCTAACACATCCGTGTTCATGTGGAGTGCCTCCTTCCAGAGTTCTGATCTCTTAAATGGTGAATTTAACCCTTTAGCATTAATGGACATGAATCTAATCACCATCGAGAAAATTTACAGAGTTGCCATGGGCTGCATTGAGTACCTTATCCCAACCTTTGGGAAGGTAAGCCAAATAGAGATTAATTGCAGGAAAATATCTTCGCTTACATACTCCAGTATGAGTAACTAGACCACTTGTGTACACGTCCATCCTCCGATAATATTGCTGCTTGTTACATAGATCATGTTGCATCAGATTTTTTTTTTTTTTCAGATTGAGAAACTAACAAAGAAACAAGTAAACCTAGCTCAATTGATTGAGCTACAATACAGGGCACTAACTGGGGCTGGCTGAGCCCTTCACCCAAATTTAAACATGGTGCTGAGAAAAAAACCTACAAAAGCACCCAGTGATCCCAAACGAGAAAGCTCAAAGGCCTCCGACACACATCCGTGCCGCCGGTACGTGTTTGGTACGTTTTTGCACATACTGGCGGCATGGAGACACGTAGACCAATGCTACCCTATGGTAGTGTGACGCCCTGGACTAGCCAGGTAGTCACAGACATAACATACACACCCCCACCCTAGGCAGTTACAACAGTCAGACAAAAACCCTTGTTACCTCCCTCCAGGGTCTGATGTCCACACCAGGTGGGGCGGAGCCAGGCGGTTGGCCCCACCCACCGAGGAGTTCACAAGCCTGGAGGCGGGAAAAGCAGTAGATCAGTTTAGGAGGTGAAAGTGAGAGGTCACAAACTGCGTGTGTCTGGGTAGGAGCCCAGGCACTGACAGCAAGGTTGGCAGACGGTGGTGGCCGTCTGCAGGAGTTAGCGGAACTCTGTGGAACCGTAGGACTGGGGTTGGACGGTGGCCCACCGGTGCCGAACCGGAGAGCAGAGTGAAGCTAAGCACACAGGCAGGGCCATCGGACCCAGACCAGGCTTGGAGCCACCGACAATAGTCAAATCCGAGTGTGACAGGAACCCCAGGGGTTTCCGAACAACCAAGTCCCGACAGAAGGCAACAGTCCACACCGTGAGGATATACAGCCACCGCCACAGGCTAGAGATCCAAGGGCCAGCGCCTGCGGGCAAAAGGGCTCCTACGGTACCTATACGCCGGGGAGCAGACTACCGTTGGGAAACCATCGGAGTCAACACAGTTTAGACAGGTGCAGGGAAAGACAGCCACCATCAGCCGTCCGGGGAGAGTACAACAACACTGCAGCCGGCTGTGGGACCCGTCCATCCGGCCGTTTGGTTTACCAGAGACTCTGTCATTGATTGTCTAAGTGAGTACACCAGTGCCGTCCGGCACCGCGCTGTCCCTGCAACCCTGCACCCCGGCCATCCAGCCTCCCCATTACATCACCGGGCCCCGGGAGCACCGACCCCCTACCCACGGAGGGGACAACATCCTAGCTGCTCCCTACCAACTCTCCCGGGATCCCCGTCATCAGCAGCGGTGGTGCCATCATCACCACATCCCGTGGGTGGCGTCACGAACTCTCTCCCCAAACAAACCATCCCTTTTCACTCACGGGTGAGGAGAGCTGCTCGAGTCCCCGAGTCTGGCCCATCGCTCGAGCCACCGAGTAGCAGCAGCAGAAGCCCCGGACCCGAGCGTGGCGAGCGCGTCCCCTCCGCCCGCGACAGTAGCAGGCACACACACGTAAAAACACATGGAACGTGCGTTTGTGCGTGTGTACCTATTCCCACACGGTCGACATGTCCGTTTTTCGCCGGCATCACGCAGGCACAGACCTACTAAAGTCAATGGGTCCGTGCCTGCACTAACGGCACACGTAGCATATCTGTGTGCTACACGTACTGTCCGTGTGCGTTTTTTAGTTAGCGATGTCGGTCAATCTATTTTTAATTTGTCAGTCAATTTACCTTATTTTCTGTGGTTGTCAGTCAATATCCCTTTGTCGGTCAGTCTGTATCTCCCCCTGTCCATTACTTACCGATCCCCGATCACCAGCACGGCGATGAACAGTTGTGCAAAAGATACGCGGCTTCAATTATTTTGAAAATGCCGACCGCTCATTATTCAATCTACTATTCCCTGCTTCCCCCACCCATCGGCGCCTATGATTGGTTGCAGTGAGACAGCTGTCACTCAGCGTGGGGGCGTGTCTGAATGTAACCAATCACTGCATCCGGTGGGAGTGTCTATATTGTGCAGTAAAATAAATAACCCCCCCATTTTTGATACCAGCCATGGTAAAGTGACACGGCTGAAGGCTGGTATTCTCAGGATGGGGAGCCCCACATTATGGGGAGCCCACCACCCTGACAATATCAGCCAGCAGCCGCCCGGAAAAGCCGCATCCATTAGATGCGACATTTCCGGGACTCTACCCGACTCTTCCCGAATTGCCCTGGTGTGGTGGCAATTGGGGTAATAAGGAGTTAATGGCAGCAGCCCATAGCTTCCACTAAGTCCTAGGTTAATTATGGCAGCCGTCTCCCCAAGATAACTGCCATGTTTAACCTGTTATTAAAATTAAATAAACACACATTCAAAAAACCTTTATTTAGAATAATTTAAAACAAACAAACACCCTCGATCACCAAATTAATAAAACTAAAAAACGCATCCAGGTCCGCCGTAATCCATGGATGTCCCACGACGCTCTCAGCTCTGCTACATGAAGGTGACAGGAGCGGCCACACACAATGACCGCTCTCCATAACCTCCAAGCAGCAACTTAAGTGAGCCGCGCGATCACCAATGACGTCACTCAGGTTACTCGCGGCCACCACTGGATCCTCCCCTTGTGACTGCGAGTCACCCAAGTGTCTGAAGTGAGCTGCGCGATCAGCGAAGAAGTCACAGGTGAGTTGTGGTGTCAGGTGGGTGACGCCGCAGATAACCTACGTGACGGCAGCGCAAATGTCGCCGCTAACTTCAGTTACTCAGGGGATTAGCAGACACCGGTGATTCCATCACGGGTGAGGTGACCGCTAATCAGGACGCCACACACAGACAAAGCCGTGGTATGACAATTCTCATCGCTTGTCTCTGTCTGTGTCGGCTGTCAGCGGTTATGTAGCATCGACATTTTACAACACACACAGATCAACACATACGGATACCACACGGACATGACACGTACGCATACACGGACATTCCACACGTACACACGGCAAGTATACGTCATCACACAGATGTCATGTACCGGAGAAACGCCCATAAAAAAAATGGAACACGGACCCGAAAAACGGAACGGGAGACACGTATGTTTTTTTCTGCGGAAGTGTGTTTCAGGCCAAAAGGAAAATCAGAAAAATCAATGAGTGAAAAAAGAAAATTAAAGTTCAAGGGAGTTCTGAGGGGCAAGATGAAGAGGTCCATATTCAGACCCAGGTGCCTGGAGGTATCGGGATCCGTGCCAGGGTCGGCTCCTATCTTCAAAAGTCCCAAAAGGAGGGTTTGAAGAAAAAATAAAGACTGATTTAGATAGGGCATGAAGGGGCAGATGACATGGTTAACCAAAGACAGTCACTGCATCTTATCTGGAATCTTGAGCAGTCTCTTTACTTAATGAGTCACACAATATCCTTATTGTGACTAGTTAGCATCAGACTTATGCTGGGTTCACACTAAACGACAGCGACAACGACGTCGCTGTTACGTCACCATTTTCTGTGACGTAACAGCGACCTTGTAAGTCGCTGTTATGATCGCTGCTTAGCTGTCAAACACAGCAGAAGCAGCGATCATAAGGTCGCTGTGCTACATGTTCAGAGAGCAGGGAGCCGCGCTTAGCGCTGGCTCCTTGCTCTCCTGCAGCACACATCGGGTTAATTAACCCGATGTGTGCTGCAGCTACATGTCACAGTTCAGAGAGCAGGGAGCCGCGCTTAGCGCTGGCTCCTTGCTCTCCTGCAGCACACATCGGGTTAATTAACCCGATGTGTGCTGCTGCTACATGTCACAGTTCAGAGAGCAGGGAGCCGCGCGCACTGCTTAGCGCTGGCTCCTTGCTCTCCTTGCTACAGTATACATCGGGTTAATTACCCGATGCATACTGCAGCCACATGTCACAGTGCAGGAGCCGGCACTGGCAGCAAGAGCGGAGGCTGGTAACCAGCGTAAACATCGGGTAACCAGGGAAAGGTCTTCCCTTGGTTACCCGATGTTTACGCTGGTTACAGCTTACCGCAGCTGCCAGTGCCGGCTCCTGATCGCTTCATTTCGTCGCTCTCTCGCTGTCACACACAGCGATGTGTGTGTCACAGCGGGAGAGTGACGACCAAAAAATGAAGCTGGACATTCAGCAACGACCGGCGACCTCACAGCAGGGGCCAGGTCGTTGCTGGATGTCACACACAGCGACAGCGACGGGACGTCGCTGCAACGTCACAGAAAATGGTGACGTAGCAGCGACGTCGTTGTCGTTGTCGCTGTGTGTGACACCAGCTTAAGGGTACCTTCACACTTAGCGATGCAGCAGCGATCCGACCAGCGATCTGACCTGGTCAGGATCGCTGCTGCATCGCTACATGGTCGCTGGTGAGCTGTCAAACAGGCAGATCTCACCAGCGACCAGTGAACAGCCCCCAGCCAGCAGCGACGTGCAAGCGACGCTGCGCTTGCACGGAGCCGCCGTCTGGAAGCTGCGGAGACTGGTAACTAAGGTAAACATCGGGTATGGTTACCCGATGTTTACATTAGTTACCAGTGTGAGCAGGGAGCAGGGAGCCGCGCACACTGAGCGCTGGCTCCTTGCTCTCCTAGCTACAGTACACATCGGGTTAATTAACCCGATGTGTAATGCAGCTACATGTGCAGAGAGCAGGGAGCCGCGCACACTGCTTAGCGCTGGCTCCTTGCTCTCCTAGCTGCTGTACACATCGGGTTAATTAACCCGATGTGTACAGCAGCTACATGTGCAGAGAGCCGGAGCCGGCAGCACAGGCAGAGTGAGAGCTGCAGAGGCTGGTAACTAAGGTAAATATCGGGTAACCACCTTGGTTACCCGATGTTTATCTTGGATACAGCTTACCTCAGCTGTCAGACGCCGGCTCCTGCTCCCTGCTCGCTTCATTTGTCGCTCTCTTGCTGTCACACACAGCGATCTGTGTGTCACAGCAGGAGAGCGGCTTTGAAGAAAACGAACCAGGGCTGTGTGTAACGAGCAGCGATCTCGCAGCAGGGGCCAGATCGCTGCTCATTGTCACACACAGCGAGATCGCTAATGAGGTCACTGCTGCGTCACAAAAAGCGTGACTCAGCAGCGATCTCGGCAGCGAGCTCGCTGTGTGTGAAGCACCCCTTAGCCTTTAGGGTACCTTCACACTTAGCGATGCAGCAGCGATCCGACCAGCGATCTGACCTGGTCAGGATCGCTGCTGCATCGCTACATGGTCGCTGGTGAGCTGTCAAACAGGCAGATCTCACCAGCGACCAGCCCCCAGCCAGCAGCGACGTGCAAGCGACGCTGCGCTTGCACGGAGCTGCCGTCTGGAAGCTGCGGAGACTGGTAACTAAGGTAAACATCGGGTATGGTTACCCGATGTTTACATTAGTTACCAGCGCACAGCTGTGTGTGCAGGGAGCAGGGAGCCGCGCACACTGAGCGCTGGCTCCTTGCTCTCCTACCATAGCTACAGTACACATCGGGTTAATTAACCCGATGTGTAATGCAGCTACATGTGCAGAGAGCAGGGAGCCGCGCACACTGCTTAGCGCTGGCTCCTTGCTCTCCTAGCTGCTGTACACATCGGGTTAATTAACCCGATGTGTACAGCAGCTACATGTGCAGAGAGCCGGAGCCGGCAGCACAGGCAGCGTGAGAGCTGCAGATGCTGGTAACTAAGGTAAATATCGGGTAACCACCTTGGTTACCCGATGTTTATCTTGGATACAGCTTACCTCAGCTGTCAGACGCCGGCTCCTGCTCCCTGCTCGCTTCATTTGTCGCTCTCTTGCTGTCACACACAGCGATCTGTGTGTCACAGCAGGAGAGCGGCTTTGAAGAAAACGAACCAGGGCTGTGTGTAACGAGCAGCGATCTCGCAGCAGGGGCCAGATCGCTGCTCAGTGTCACACACAGCGAGATTGCTAATGAGGTCACTGCTGCGTCACAAAAACCGTGACTCAGCAGCGATCTCGGCAGCGAGCTCGCTGTGTGTGAAGCACCCCTTAGACCATTCTTCTGGAATATGGCGTGGTGGTGAGGATCCATCTTGATGTTCCTTGGAGGGGGTAAGTAGGTTCCATTCCTTGCATAATTGAAGAGCTTGTTCCGGGTTGCATGCCACGTGCTTGCCCTGCTTTTTTTAATTTCACTGGAAAGCCCCATTTGTATGGAATGTTGTTCTCTGAGAATTTTTGTACTGTTTATGAAGGCTCTTCTGCGGGCTAGAGTGACTGCTAATAGGTCAGTAAATATAGCAATGCCTTGGAATCGCTCTGGCAGTGAGGGTGGATTGCGGGCTGCTTCCATTAATTTCTCTTTTTTATGAAAAAAGTGAATTCTCATTATGACATCTCTGGGGGTCGAGGAAGGCAATTTTTTTTTTTTTTTGTGTAGCGTCTGGTAGCAGGCATGAGAAGTAATCTGTGAGGAGTTCTTCAAGCTAGTCTGTTTTAACAGATTCTGTGATGCTACTCAGTCTGACATTATTTCGGCGCGATCAATCTTTCATATCAACTATTTTAAGCTTCATGGCATCCAATTCTTCATCCATAGATACCACAGAGTCCACCACCTCACTGTGTGCAGTTGTTAGTTCTGCCATCTTGTCCTCTAGATGGGATGTGTAGTCCCCTATTGCTGCGATATCTCTTTGCATAGACTTGAGTACACTTTGCATGTCCCTTGTAAAGGAAGCCATTAGCTCTGCCATGAGTTTCCTCATAGTATATTCTGTCAGTGGCTCTGAGGAATGTTCACCAGGATCCTGGTTGTCTCTCCCTGTGCTACAGCCTGAGGCCTGTGAGCCTTCTGTGGGGGGGGGGGGGGGGGTTGGATTTAAAAATTCAAGGCCGACTTCGCCTCCCCCGGCTGCTCCCCATTGTTCTGGTCTGATTCATCCTTATCTTGCACTGACAATCGGCAGTGCCCCCCACAGTGGTCTTTGATTGTGACTCATTCTGCCTGTAGCTTCTGACTCACTCAGCCTGCGGGGAAGGGGGTGGGGGGGGGGGGTAGTATTCTTAGATGCTGTCAGGCCATGCTGTGATCTTCCAGCACCATCTTGGAATCCATCTGCCTTTGGATAGAATTGGGTAAGCTTTAGGGGCTTTTCCTCCCTCTGCCACGGCCGCGCCGTACCTCCTTCATACCCCTGCTTTCCTGGGGTCTTTAGCCTCCAAATAGGACTCGAGCTAGCTCAAATGAATGCTTTGTGCCGCTGTATGGAGCCGGTAAGCACAGGAGCAGAGTTACTGTGCTTCTGTCTCCATGTGCTGCTGGCCACGCCCCCATAAAAGATAATTTTGGCAAAAAAGTCATGCTTTATTTTAAATATTTTCTTTTACATTTAATCCCCTTCTAATATTGTTTTACAATTAGCAGCATCATACAGTCATCTTATCCAACATCTTTTAGTAATGTCCCCCATCCTGTGGTAATGTCGCATCCTGTAGTAATGTCCCGTTTGTGTCCTGTATAATATGCACATCCTTCTGTCCTGTAGTTATATCCCCCATACTGGTAGCAGTGTCCCCCATCCTTGTCCCCTGTAGTAATGTCCCCATCTTGTCCCCTGTAGTAAAGTCTCCCATCCTTGTGCCCTATAGTAATGTGCCCCTCCCCTCCCTTGTACCTTGAGTAATTTGCCCATCTTTGTGCCCTGTAGTAATGTGCCCATCCTTGTACCCTGTAGTAATGTCTCCCATCCTTGTGCCCTGTAGTTTTGTGCCCATCCTTGTAGTATTGTCCATACTTGTGCCCTGTAGTATTGTGCTCATCCCTGTGCCCTGTAGTATTCTGCCCATCCTTGTAGTATTGTGCCCATCCTTGTAGTATTGTCTATCCTTGTGCCTTGTAGTACTATGCCCATCCTTGTAGTATTGTGTCCATCCTCATGCCCATCCTTGTAGTATTGTGCCCATCCTTGTAGTATTGTGCCCATCCTTGTGCCCTCATCCTTGTCCCCTATTATACCGCTCTTCACAAACGCCAAAAAAAAAAAACAAACTTCTCACCTTTCCTCCCTTTTCCCTCAGGGCTGCGTGCGAATTAGTGTTTGCAGCGTTTTGGAGGCAGTATGTTTCAGCTGCATCCAGAGCACTGGGTTGTACAGTACAAGCAGAGGGGATTTCTAGAAATTCCATCCACTGTGCGTGTGCGGCCCTCAGCAAACATTGACCTGCGGTGCGGCTTTTAGAGTCGCAAGTGTCATCTGTACTGAGAATATAGCGAGGAGACCGCAGCGGCCCGAACTCAGATCGTGGGCACTAGCATCTGCGGTCTCCTGTATTCTCCTGCGGAGGAGACTCACAGCCCTGCAGTCAGGACCCGCCGCATCCAGGACACAGCGTGTCCTGATCGTGGGCACATACCTGCTTTTTGCAGCCCGCAGATCCGTGACGATCGCAGGTCTATGCTGGGCGCCGGCAGGCACGATTTTATAGTACTGTTGAATCATTTGCGGTGCCGCGCAGAGGAGCTCTTAGCACTATACCAATGGCTTCCGCCAGCCAATCAGATGCAAGGAGGTGACCTCATACAGCGACATCACTGTTTGCATCTGATTGGCTGCATCATCCATCGGTGTAGTGCAGACAGCTCCTCTGCGCCTGCCTGCCGTCTCCCGACATAGAGCTGCGATCGTCACGGGGTCTGTGGGCCGCAAAAAATCAGCCTCATGGGCCGCATGCGTCCTCTGGTCTAAGGTGTCCACACATCTATGTAAATCCTTGAGGTTTCTAGTTTCCAAAATGGGTTTACTTGTGGGGGTTTCCACTGTTTATTCAAATGAGGAGATCTCCAAATGTGACAGGTGTCCGCTAATGATTCCTGTCAATTTTGCATTCAAAACGTGCAATGGCGCTCCTTCCCTTCCAAGCTCTACCGAGAGCCAAAACAGTAGTTTTCCATCTCATATTGAGTATCGTGTGAAATTGCACAACAAACTGTACAATGCATTTTCTCCTGTTACCCATGTGAAAATGCAAAATTTGGTACTAAAATAACATTTTTGTGGGAAAAAGTTACATTTTATTTTTTCCTTCCATATTGCTTTAGTTCCTGTGAAGCACGTAAAAGGTTAATAAACTTCTTGAATATGGTTTTGAGCAGTTTGAGAGCTGCACTTTTTAGAATGGTGATGTTTTTAAAGTAGACATGTGGTAAATGGTATAAAGGGTAAAGGTATAAAATTTCAAAATTTGAAAATTGCTAAATTTCTTATTTTCGCTAAATTTCCAACATTTTCACAAAAACACGAAAATGTCACCCTAAAATTACCATTTACATGAAGCACAATACGTCACAAAAAAAAGAATCACTGAGATCCGCTGAAGTGTTGCAGTTATTAACTCATAAAGTGACGCTGGTCAGAATTAAAAAAAAAAATAAATTGGCCTTGTCATGAAGAGGAAAACAGACTAGGTGGTGAAGGGGTTACAATAGCCAATTTCTGTGAGACCTGCAGTATCAAATTGGATTCCTGATGGAGACTGTAATCTGTTGTCGACCAGTAATCTGAGACTGAATTTTCAGGGTGTGAGGTTCCCAGGGGATCACTATCTGTCGGCATTCCTCATCTGTCCTGGGGCATCTTTGTGGGGGTTCATTCTCACTAGAGGAGGTAGCGGAGGAGCTGGAAATAGAGGAATGTTGTATCCTCATCCTCAGATTGTCAGACGCATGCGTTTGCCTCAGCTGAATACGCTATTGGGGATGAATGGCACGTTATTCTTTTACATGGGTTTTTGTGTGTTTGTAGCGTTTTCACATGTGTTGTGTAACCAAATTTTATTCAGATGTGTTTTGTTGTATAGTAGAGAATAGAAGAAAAAAGAATGAGAAAAAAATTAAAAGAAAAGAATAGAAATGAAAAATAAATGAGAACATCAAATTATAAAATGCTGTAATAGAATGTGAATAAATATTGTTATTGACCTCCTGCAACTGACCTGCTCGAAGTGTAAATCTATAGAGCATTAGAAAAAAATCTGTAATAGAATAATTCCTACAGAGATTTGATAGTAAATTGCTAAACTAAGCTAAAATGTAAAAAAATGACTGAACGCCTGCTACTGACACTGTGTAATAGGAAAAACGTGTTATAATTGCGCTAAAAATGTCCACTAAATTTGTAAAGCTACACTAATTATAGTGAAGAAGGCGGACTTCAGTAAAGACAGTTACTGAGCGCCCGCAACTGGCACAAAGGGGAGGTTCACACCACTGTTTTCTTCACATCCGAGAAAACCGGTCCAATGCGATTGAAAAGGGTGGCATCAGTTTTTCCTCCCCAAACTTGTCCATTCTGTCAGTCATCAAAAATCGGTCAGATGTCATCGAAATACGGTTCTGAATTTTGTCACGGACTTGCATTGCTGATTTTGACCCGACACCGATTTTTTCCGAAAATATCAAAGGTGGTAATAATATTTATTCACTTATACAAAGCCATTAATTCCACAGAGCTTTACATGGATCAGTAACACTGTCCCCATTGAGCCCAATCTAAATTACCTGTCAGTATGTCTATGGAGTGTGGGAGAAAACTCACAAACTCGGGGAGAACATACAAACTTCTTGCAAATATTTTCCTTGATGTGATTTAAATTCAGGACCCAAGCGCTGTAAGATCGCAGTGCTAACCACTGAGCCACTGTGCCGCTCTTTATACCAGTGCTATCCGTGAGAAAGTTCTGTGAAAGTTTTTTATTGTAGTTCATGTTTTACATGCCTGTACTAATGTGTTTTTTTTTTCTATTTACAGTGACGCCTGGTTTGCAAACCATCATCGCGTTACCCGCAAAGAGGTTTGATTGATTACATATGTGACTTTATATTTTATTTATAAAGAATATTTTATACCACAGGGACGTGCTAACATGCTATTCAATGCCCAGTCTCAGCATCATCACCAGCAGTGACACGCGTACCTGTCCGTTGCTACAACCTCAGAAACCCGGCAGTGCGCATGATCAGATGTCTCCGTCACTTCGTCGGTCATGCATACTTGACCTCTCTGAAGCCAGAACGCGTACACTGGCTTCATAGTGCACATGACCGGAAGTTCGGTGACTTGATCATGCGCAGTGCCTGGCATTTGAGGCTGCAGCAACCGATACATGTACGTGTGTCACCACTGGTGATGACCGTGGCAGTGGGCATTGAATAGCATGTTAGCACGCTCCTGTGGGCATGCTACCATGCTAAAAGGGCGGAATGAGCGCAGGAACTAACACCCTTGCGCACTAGTGCCTGCGCTCATTAGCATATCATAGAGGATCTTTAGAAATACTTTTTCTAAAGATCCCTTTACTGTATATATCCTAGAATAAGCTGGGACTGCTAGGCAGGGATTAGCAATATGCACCCAGAACTGCTCGTGGTTCTGGGTGCATATTGCTAGGTAGGGATTATCAATATGTACCCAGAAATGCTCATGGGTCTGGATGCATATTGCACCTAATAGGTTTCCTTTAAAAAGAATTGGTCCTAGCACAGATCCCTGTGGTCCTCACTGCTAACTATAGCCCATTTAGAGAATGTACCATTTACTCTTTGTTTCCTAACTTTTAGCCAATTCCTTAAATCATTGCCCATCTGCTTATAGTTTTCCTAGTTTTTGCTTCTGGAGCTTCATTACAAGAATATCATGTGGCACAGCATCAAATGCCTTTGTAAAGTCCAAGTAAAGGGGGTGTTACACGCAGCGATATCGCTGGTGAAAGCACCCGCCCCTGTTATTTGTGAGTCACGGGCAAATTGCTGCCCGTGGCGCACAATATCGTTAGGAGCCGTCACACGGATTTACCTGCCTAGCGACATCGCTGTTGCCGGCGAACCGCCTCCTTTCTAAGGGAGCGGTTCGTGCGGCATCACTAGGCGGCCACCCAATAGAAGTGGAGGGGCGGAGATGAGCGGGACGTAACATCCCGCCCACCACCTTCCTTCCGCATTGCGGGCGGCCGCAGGTAAGCTGCAGTTCATCGTTCCCGAGGTGTCACACGTAGCGATGTGTGCTGCCTCAGGAACGACGAACAACCTGCGTGCTCAACAATCAGCGATGTTTTTTTTTAAAAGGAACGATGTGTCAACGATGGACGATAAGGTGAGTATTTTCCATCGTTAACGGTCGTTCCTTGCTGTCACACGCAACAACGTCACTAACGATGCCTGATGTGCGTCACGGAATCCATAACCCCTGCGATATATCGATAGATAAGTCGCTGCGTGTGACGGGGCCTTAAATCGTATCAGCTGCATTACCAATATCCAGAATTACACTTGCCTCCTCATAGAAAACCAACATGTTGGTTAGATACGACTTATCGTTCATGAATCCATGCTGGTTATCATGAAGAAACAGCAATTCAGGAATTGGGTTTTTTTTGTTTTGTTTTTTTTAAATGTTGTTCACCGTGTGGTAATATTAAGACAGTTTTATTCTTCAGGTCCATACGATTACATCCATATCACATTTATGTCGTTTTTTTGTGTATTGTCGCTTTTATAAACCTAAACGTAATAGGATATGTTTGAATCCAAAACAAAATCCAGAAATGACATAGAAAAATCCCAATAAAGCAGATACACTTTAAAACCAATTTTTACTAGATATGAATTAAAATAGACAATAACAAGATTGTGATAAACCAAGTGATTAAAACACTTTCCTTATGATGACCCTAAGAAGCTGATATACCTGCCTAACAAAGGAGGATTTAAACCCTAAGGCCCTCTTCACACGTCAGTGATTCTGGTACGTTTGTGCTTTTTTTTTTTATACGTACCAGAATCACTGACATACGCAGAGCCATTATAATCAATGGGTCTGCTCACACATCAGTAATTTTTCACTGAACATGTCTCGGTGAAGCGAATACGCGTGTCCGTTATTCTGCACGGAGACAAGTCCATTTTTTTCTGGCATCACTGATGACCCACGGACCACACTATGGTGTGATCCGTGTGTAATCCGTGAAACACGTACCAGAAAAACACTGACATATAAAATAATAAACATTTTCAACTAACCTTTCCAGCGATTCGCTGTGCAGCCTCCGCTTTCTGCAGCTCCTTCCCAGTTTATGAATATTCATGAAAGCAGGAACAGCTGACCCGGAAGTAGCTGCAGAGAGCGGTGGGCGGACACTGCAGAGCCAAGGAGTTCAGCACCATGGACAGCAGGAGCGAAGGCAGGTGAGTAATGTCCATTTGCAATCACGGATCACGGATTGCACATGGACAACCCACGTGTGCCGTGAATCACGGAACACGGAGGTACATGTGCGTGTTTTACAAGTCAGTGAAGAACGGCGGCTGCCCCTCGCTCACCCTAAACAAATTCTACCACTTCTTAAATAGTAAAATAGGGCAGGTAGAAATAATGTAGATAGTTATAAGTTACTTAGCTTGGTCAGTGGAGGTAACTTGCATTACATCAATAACATTTATCTATATATATATCTCGGCCTCCTGATGAACCCATGAAGGAGGAAATGCATTGGAGCGTCACACCAGTTTACCTGCACTGACCAAGCTAAGTAACTTAAAACTACCAAACTTATTTCTACCTGCGCTATTTACTATTTAAGAAGTGGTAGAATGGAGGCGTGTCCTGGACATGGCAGCGTGAGGACATGCTTCACTGGAGCTCCCGCACCCGACAGCCTAAGGGCAGTTTCACATCACCGTTTTCCTGCCGCATTGCCAGATCCGGCCTAAGTGTAGTACAGTTCAATACAGTTCACAGACAGTGCGGCAAGCCCCGGTCACATGCTGTCACAAGCTCCGGTCACATAACCGCATGTGCCCGGAGCTTGCCAGTGAACTGTATTGAACTGTACTACACTTATGCCGGATCTGGCAGTGCGGCAGCAAAACGCTGATGTGAAACCAGCGTAATACCCCTCTCCCGCCGAGCCCTCCGGACCGGATATGTCCCCCAAGAAGAAGCTGATATAAACGCTTACCCCGGCGCCAGCAGCGTTGAGTCTAAAGTCCCCCAGGAGCTTGACGCGCTTCCTCGCGGTTCTGGCCTCGGGATACTGTTAGGGCCAGGTGGAAGGGCAGACCCAGGAGGTGGATCCACTGGGCCGAACTCCTAGATGATGGTAAGGGGTCCGGTAGCTGGAGCACTACAGGTAGCAGGGCAGTCCGTGCACAAGAGTATAATAGAGAAGTCCCTGGGACCACGGAGTCACTGATGGTAGTCCGGGTGACGGAGCTCAGGTTCGGAAGCCGAGATGATGTCAGGCGGAGTCCGGAACCGTTGGAGCGAGATGACGGGTCACCACAGGGGTCAGAGATGGTACGGACTGTCAGGATGGCAGATAGGCAGCGTTCGGAGTGCGGGATGCGGCAGGACCGGATGGCGAGGCAGGATCAGCTCTAGAAGAGAGATACGTGAGTATGGCACAGAGACACAAGGAGACCTGACTCCTAGCTTGGGAAACACGAAGATCAGGCCCCGCCCCCTTGGACATTGCACCCCTTTATACCCCGTACCTGTGTGCTACATTTCCTGTCAGTGGACACTGGCCCTTTAAGAAAGGGTCAGTGACCGCGCGCGCGCCCTAATGCGCATGCGCGCGGCCCGGGTGCCAGAAGCCAGGGCAGGAAGCTGAGAGGAGGACGCAGCAGAGCCGGGCTGGGGCTGGGAAGCCGACGGGCGCCGGGAGCGGGGACCAGGAGGCCTGGGAAGCGCGGGCGATGGAGGCTGGAGAGCGGGGAGCGTGGCAGGTGAGCCGGGAAGCGGAGCAGAGGACCCGGGGAGCGTGACAGTACCCCCCCCCCACGCCCCCCTCCCCGCAACCGGGACAGGAAGGCACGGATCAAAGGAGTACCCACATTCTCCCGGGGTTCCCAGGACCTATCCTCAGGACCATAGCCAGCCCAGTCCACCAGGAAGAACTGTCGGCCCCGTACAGTTTTCATGGCCACGATATCCCTTACCGCATAGATGTCGTCATCGGCAATAGGAGGAGGAGCCGAACTGGCAGCAGCGGAGAAGGGACCAAGGACAACCGGCTTGAGCAGGGAGACGTGGAAGGAGTTGGGTATCCTCATCGTGGCCGGGAGCTGTAGCTTGTAGGAGACCTCATTGATCTTGCGGAGGACTTTAAACGGCCCGATGTAGCGAGGACCCAGCTTGTAGGATGGTATCTTCAATCGGACGTACTTGGAAGCAAGCCAGACTAGATCTCCAGGAGAGAAACACGGAGGATCCAGACGTCTCTTGTCTGCATGTCTCTTCATCCGCAGGGAAGCACGCCCAAGGGACGCCTTGACAGAGTCCCAAATGGTTGCAAAGTCACGGGCTACAGCATCAGCAGCAGGGACATCCGAAGAAGGAGATACAGGCAATGGGACGGAGGGCTGAAGTCCGTAAACGACATGAAAGGGAGAGCTGGAGGAGGACTCACTGACGTGGTGGTTATGGGAGAATTCAGCCCAAGGAAGAAGCGTGGACCAGTCGTCGTGATGGGCGTTGACGTAGTGTCGTAAGAAGGAGGTCAAGATTTGGTTGACCCTTTCCACTTGGCCATTAGACTGAGGATGGTAGGCAGAAGAAAAGTCCAGAGTCACTCCCAGATGTTTGCAGAGAGCCCTCCAGAAGCGGGAGGTGAACTGAGTTCCTCTGTCGGACACGATGTGTGATGGAAAGCCATGCAAGCGGAAGATGTGATGTATATAGGCATCCGCGAGTTCCTGAGCAGAGGGCAGTCCAGCCATAGGGACGAAATGAGCCATTTTAGAGAACCGGTCCACCACGACCCATATGACTGTGTGTCCGGAGGACAATGGCAAGTCCGTAATAAAGTCCATTGCAATGTGTTGCCAGGGAACTGAGGGTATAGGCAGAGGCAGAAGACGGCCATATGGCAGGTGTTTGGGCGTCTTGTTCCTGGCACAAGAGGAGCAGGCAGAGACAAAAGCAGCGACGTCCGTGCGAAGGGATGGCCACCAGTAATGACGTACAATCGCACTCCATGTTTTCTTTTGACCAGCATGACCGGCTGTTTTCGAGGCATGGCCCCAGTGTAACACTTTTTGCCTGTCAGTCTCAGAGACATAGGTTTTCCCGGGCGGTATCTGGGCCAGGGTGACAGGAGCCACTGGAATGATTTTACTAGGACAGATGATGGGCTGTGATGTCTCCTCCTCCTGCTCCATGGGCATGAAAGACCTGGACAAGGCATCAGCGCGTACATTCTTGTCCGCGGGTCGGAAATGGAGCTGGAAATCGAACCTGGCAAAGAACAAGGACCACCTGGCTTGCCGTGGGTTCAGTCGCTGAGCGGACCGCAGGTATTCCAGGTTCTTGTGGTCCGTGTAAATGATTACGGGGTACACTGCTCCTTCCAGAAGGTAGCGCCATTCCTCCAGAGCCAGTTTTACTGCCAATAGCTCTCGGTCACCGATGGTGTAGTTGCGTTCAGGCGCTGAGAAGCTCTTGGAGAAGAAACCGCAAGTCACCATCTTCCCGGAGGAGGACTTCTGCATGAGCACTGCTCCGGCTCCCGAGGAGGAGGCATCCACCTCCAAGGTGAACTGGCGGTTTAACTCCGGACGGTGGAGCACAGGAGAGGAGGCAAATGCCCGCTTCAGGGAGCCAAACGCGGCGTCGGCCGCAGGTGACCAGTCCTTTGGATTAGCCTCCTTCTTGGTCAAGGCGGAGAGAGGAGCGGTCAGAGCAGAGAAGTGAGGGATGAACTGGCGGTAGTAGTTGGCGAATCCCAGAAAGCGTTGGATTGCCTTCAGTCCAGAAGGAGGAGGCCAGTTGAGAATGGAGGAGACCTTCTTTGGATCCATCTGCAGTCCGGTATCGGAGATGATGTAACCCAGGAAGGGGAGAGAAGACTGCTCAAAGACACACTTCTCATACTTAGCGTACAGACGATTCTCTCTCAGTCTTTGTAGAACTAGCTGCACGTTCTCTCTGTGGGTCTGGAGATCCGGAGAGAAGACAAGGATATCATCCAGATACACCACCACACAGACGTAGAGAAGGTCCCGGAAAACGTCGTTCACCAATTCCTGAAAGACTGCTGGTGCGTTACACAGGCCGAAGGGCATTATGCAGTATTCATAGTGCCCATCGCGAGTATTGAACGCGGTCTTCCATTCGTCCCCAGAGCGGATGCGGACCAGGTTGTAGGCACCTCGAAGGTCCAATTTGGTGAACACACGAGCTCCTCTAAGCCGGTCAAACAATTCGGGGATGAGCGGCAGAGGGTACTTGTTTTTTACGGTGATTTGGTTCAATCCCCGGTAGTCTATACATGGGCGTAGGTCGCCCTCTTTCTTCTTAATGAAGAAGAAGCCTGCTCCAGCAGGAGAGGAGGATCTCCGAATGAATCCCCTTGCCAGGCTCTCTGTGATGTAAGTAGACATGGCCCTTGTTTTGGCTGGAGATAATGGATATATCCGTCCTCGAGGTGGTGTTGTTCCCGGGAGCAGGTCGATGGCACAATCGTACGGACGATGTGGCGGAAGTACCTCAGATTCCTTTTTATCAAAGACGTCCGCGAAGGACCAATAGGCCGAGGGCAGTCCCGGTAGGTTCTCTGGAACCGGAGGTCGTCGGATGGGTTGTATGGTCTTCAGACACTTCTCCTGGCACGAAGAGCCCTATCGGGTGATTTCACCAGTGCCCCAGGTGACTGATGGCTCGTGTGTCCGTAACCAGGGAAGTCCCAGCAGGATTTGATGGGACATGTGTGGAAGGACGTAGAGAGCGATGTTCTCGGTGTGCAGGGCACCGATACGTAGTTCCACCGGCTTGGTGATCCAGGAGATGGTGTCAGAGAGGGGTCTCCCATCCACAGAGGCAATCACGAGAGGTTTGTCGAGTGGAGTGACAGGCACCTGGTACTTGTCCACCGTGGCTTGCTGGATGAAATTGCCTGCTGCCCCAGAATCGAGGTACGCCTCGGCCGTGAACCGCGTCTCTCCCGTTGACACTTGTACAGTCCACATAACCGGGTCTGAGAGAGTCCCAGCACCTAGGGTGGCCTCTCCTACCAACCCTAGGCTTTGGAGTTTCCCGGCCTCTCTGGGCAGGAGCGTAGCAGGTGTGTGCCCTCTCCGCAGTAGAAGCAGAGGCCCTTGGCGAGCCGCTCTGCTCGACGTTGTTCAGACTGCCGCACACGGTCGACCTGCATGGGCTCATGGACGGAGACACCAGATGCCGTTGACTGGAGAATGGCGGACTTCTGCGGAGGAGAGGAATGCCGTACCGGACGTCTCTCACGGGACACCTCTTTAGATCGCTCCTGAAAGTGGATGTCCACTCGAGTCGCTAGGGTAATCAGGGCATCCAGGGTGGATGGTACGTCACGACCAGCCAGCTCATCTTTAATTCGACCCGAGAGTCCTTCCCAGAAGGCGGCAGTTAGGGCCTTGTTGTTCCAGCCAAGTTCCGAAGCCAAGGTGCGAAAACGGATTGCGTATTGACCCACCGTCAGAGTCCCCTGACGTAACCGGAGAAGAGATGAGGCAGACGCGGAGGCGCGTCCGGGCTCGTCAAAGGTGCCACGGAATGCCTGCAGAAACTCCTGGATGTTCGTGGTCACAGGATCCTCCTTCTCCCACAAGGGGTTCATCCACGCCAGTGCCTCACCCTCTAGATGGGACATGATGAAGGCGACCTTGGCTTGGTCGGAGGCAAACAAATGCGGCAGCTGCGTGAAATGGAGGGAGCATTGGTTTATGAAACCCCTGCAGGTCTTGGGATCTCCGGCGTACCGGGGTGGTGAAGCCAAACGAAGTCTGGAAGCATCCGAAGAGGCTGCCACGGGGGCTGGAGCCGTGGATTGGCTAGTGGAAGCCCGAGATGCTGAAGATGTAATTTACGCTTGTAGCGTGTTAAGGCGGGCGTCCACCGAAGTCATGAAGTTCAGCATGCGGGTCTGGGTCTCACGCTGGCGTTGGAGTTCCTCCTGCAAGGCCGCTAGTGCTTCAGCGGGATCCATGGCCTGATCTTACTGTTAGGGCCAGGTGGAAGGGCAGACCCAGGAGGTGGATCCACTGGGCCGAACTCCTAGATGATGCTAAGGGGTCCGGTAGCTGGAGCACTACAGGTAGCAGGGCAGTCCGTGCACAAGAGTATAATAGAGAAGTCCCTGGGACCACGGAGTCACTGATGGTAGTCCGGGTGACGGAGCTCAGGTTCGGAAGCCGAGATGATGTCAGGCGGAGTCCGGAACCGTTGGAGCGAGATGACGGGTCACCACAGGGGTCAGAGATGGTACGGACTGTCAGGATGGCAGATATGCAGCGGGATGCGGCAGGACCGGATGGCGAGGCAGGATCAGCTCTAGAAGAGAGATACGTGAGTATGGCACAGAGACACAAGGAGACCTGACTCCTAGCTTGGGAAACACGAAGATCAGGCCCCGCCCCCTTGGACATTGCACCCCTTTATACCCCGTACCTGTGTGCTACATTTCCTGTCAGTGGACACTGGCCCTTTAAGAAAGGGTCAGTGACCGCGCGCGCGCCCTAATGCGCATGCGCGCGGCCCGGGTGCCAGAAGCCAGGGCAGGAAGCTGAGAGGAGGACGCAGCAGAGCCGGGCTGGGGCTGGGAAGCCGACGGGCGCCGGGAGCGGGGACCAGGAGGCCTGGGAAGCGCGGGCGATGGAGGCTGGAGAGCGGGGAGCGTAGCAGGTGAGCCGGGAAGCGGAGCAGAGGACCCGGGGAGCGTGACAGATACCCGCACACGGCTGGAGACAAGATGGCGCTGGCCAGCTCTGTGTGCTCCGGGCAGAACTTCTCGAAACAACAACGGGAGCCTGCACATGTTGTAAGTTGTTGCGGGGCCCAGGGAGTCTCTCCATGTAATAGCCCAGACTGGAGGATGTAAGAGGGACTCAGCCTCAGATACAGGCTTGGACAGTGGGTGCATGGCCTCTGTGCAGTCTGGCAGAGGGGGGAGGATGGGGCCGGGGTGATACATCTCTCAGGAGGCACGCAAGAGATGGAGGGTACAGGCAATATTCAGCTCTGGGAAGCCCTCTGCATTGGATGGGGGCAGCTTCAATGGCTCCTTAACACCCATGCAGCGCTCCTCTGACACTCAAGATCTGCAGGCCCTGAGGGAACTGATTCTGGCCTTGCCTAGCAAAAATGACTTTGAGGAGATAATGACAAGGATAGAGCAGGCCCAGCTATCAGCATTAACAGCTATAAGAGAGGAGATGGGGGTGCTGGATGATAGGGTCACTGCTACAGAGCAGGCCCAGGAATCCTTGGAGGGCAGATTGGATCGACTGGAGAGAGACTGTGAAACATCTAATAACCGCATAAGAGATCTGGCGCTGATCTTAGAGGATCAGGAGAACAGAAGCCATAGAAATAACATCCGTCTGAAAGGCATTCCAAAGGACTGGTCCCAGGAGCGTCTGTATACAAGAGTGCTAGTTATTTTTAATACATGATATGATTCAACAGGATCCATAGGGTGGCCATGCCAAATGCTCATCTTTCCTCCTGTCCAAGAGATGTTTTGTGCCACTTGCATTATTACAGGGACAAAGAGCGGATCCTACAGGGGGCCTGGTCTCATGGTCCGGTGGATATGGAGGGTGCTATGGTGTCACTGTTTCCAGACGTCTCCAGCAGAACCCTTCTCATAAGAAGGCAGCTGCACCCTTTTGTGTAGAATTAAGGAAGTCAATGCTTCATACCGTTGGGGTCACCCGTTCCACCTCATAGTCCAAAAGGGGGAGTCAATGTTCCTACTTAAAAAGCACTTAAACCTTCCAAGTCTGTTCTCTTTTTTGGGGTCCTTCGAGATGTCTCTACCTGGCTGGCTTTCGTTGGACACGTCAGGTCCCCCAACACTGAGAAAGGAGAAGAGGGATACGCTCAACGTACCTCCGGATGGCAGCAACTGTGTAACAATTATGTCGATACACTAATCTAATCGCAGTTAATATAACGAAACTGAGACAAGGGTTGGGTGAATGCTCTGTATTAAACAAACCATAAACACAGTGAAATTAGGCAGAGACTACCAGAATACAACTACAAATAGAATGTAAATGCACCCACACTATATGTAACTGTTCAGACAGCAAATAGAATAACGCGCACAGCAACTGATATGCCGAAGTCCAGAATAGATATGAGTCTGCAACAAACTAGAGCATGAATGTCCAGAATATTGTAAGCAGAGGTGAATGTCCAGGGAAATGTTTGCAGCAAACAGATGGTGAATGTCCAGTTTATGAGCACAGCAACAAAATGGTGACATGTCCAGGATATAATCAGCACAGCAGCAGGTAATAAATGTCCAGAATTAAGTGCACAAAAAACGTTTCAGTATACTACCTAGGACAGAAGTAAGCCCCGCAAAAATTCAGCGCACAGTCCGTCATGAATGAGACCTGCATAAGAACAGTGCTGAGGCAGAGCACATAATTAAGATGCAGCAGGCAGTCCATAGCAAGCCAGAATGTCTAGGAGCCAGTAGCACAAAATACTCAGGCAGGGAATGGACCCCGGACCAGGACTTATAAGCAGGGCACACAGGAAGTTCAAGGGCTAGACGAGGTAACATACTCCATCTTGGACGAGGGCAAACAAACAACAAATTTCATGAAGAATCTGGAACCTCACATTCTGACTCGTTCATGGAGAAGGTCATCATCTCCTAGAGCAGTGATAGCAAACCTATGGCACGAGTGCCAGACAGACACGCAGAGCCCTCTGTCGGCGTATTGACGTCTTCTAGCTACGCAGAAACTGAGGACCCAGAGGCGCGCAGTGGTGGAGTGGATATTTTAAGGCAAGTATGCTTTTTTTTTTTTTTTTTAAACTCTGTGCGGCTGTACCGGGATGGGGAGACATGCCAGGATGGAGGAACATATCAGGATGGGGGCATATGCCAGGATGGAGGAACATATCAGGATGGGGGTGGGGACATGCCAGCATCGAGGAATATATGAGGATGTGGGGAACATGCCAGGATGGACAATGCGCTGATTACCCTTTCAGTTAGGCTGTGGAACCCCATTTTTAGACAGTCAATGGACCTTGAATACTTCGTTATTGGCTGATCCGACGGTAATGGAGGAGGTGCGGACAGGATTGAAAGAATATCTGGAAGGCAATGCAACCGGAGAGGTGTCACCGATTGTGGTCTGGGAGGTGCACAAATGTGTCACTAGGAAGCTTTTTATTAAGCATGGGGCTCGACTGAAGAGGGAGTGAGCCGAGGAGGTCACTGCTCTTCTGTCCGAAATTCGCCAGTTAGAACTTAACCATAAGGGTTCCTTAGACGTTACCGTAGGTACCCTCTTGGTTAGGAAATGAGATGCGCCCTGCTGAACGTCAAGGCTCAAAGTGCTTTGGCCCGGTGCCGATGCCATTTTTACAAGTTTGGAAACGAGCAGCAGAACCCTCGCAAGAACATTATGGACTCAGAGGCTAAAGGGGTATGTCCCTTTAGTGCGGTCTTCTGGTGGAGGGTCAGCAGTCCTGCCTAAGGAAATTGCAGTGGCATTTAGGGACTTTTACTCTTACTCTGCTCCATCGACACCCTCCGGTCGGAGAAGTCCCTAGAGGACCTCCGCAAACATATAGAGGTGTATATCCATAGGTCGGGTATGAAGCGGATCAGACCTGGGGATCACTTGGAGCTGCAGAGACCGATCTCGGAGTCAGAGCTTGTGGTTGCTATCAAGTATTCCCTGTTGGGGAAAGCCCTGGGACCAGATGTATTTCCATGAATTTATTATAAGAATATGGGTCCTCTCCTCTACTCAGCATTCTTACAGGCCTTCAACAATGTGACCCTTTCCCCCCTCGCCTCCCCTGCCCAGGGATACGATGGCTGCCAAAATCGTAGTGATTCCACAGGAGGGTAAGGATCTCACCCTTTCCTCAAGCTACCTCCCCATTTCCCTCCTTAATGCTGACTTGACGTTATTTACGAGGATAGTGGCGAGTAGCTTGTCACCCTTGCTGGGAGAGGTCATTCCCAGGAAGAAGGAAAGCTTTTTGAATATCTTTCTCTCGGCCGCTCTTTGAGTCACAAACATTCCCTCCCAGACTTTGAGGTCCCATCAGACCATCGGTGCAACGTTGGAGTGTTGCTCTCAATGTACGTTCAGAAAGTACTTGCTCCCTGTGCCCTCTCCGCTCTCACCCATTATAGGCTCCCCTGAGTTCCTCCCCAGCATTGCAGATCCAGTTTTCAGCAGTTAGATTATAGGTACCAGGTTCAGAGCTTGTCAGTTTGGGACTGGGTGCGGGTAGCCTTCTTTGGCTGATCTTCAGGACGCGGAGTCACCGGGCTCGCTCGTGCTATGGAGATCTATGCAACTCAAACACTTTATTTGCTCCCTACCCACTTTTGACCATTACGTTGGCCCCCCACTGAGTTCGAGAAGGTGTGTTTGGGAGGGGGAACAGTGCCGCATTCTCTCTCTCTGGTCTATGCCCTCTGTCAAATCTAGAGGATGCTTCTCCCTCGGAGTATCTACGAAAGTGGGAGAGGGACCTGGGTGGGGATCACACTGTCGGACGAGCAAATAGGGACAATCTTGGTCTTTGCCCACAAGGCTTCAATTAGATCAAGAAGCTAACTTTAATTTATTAGCGAGATGGTATAGGGTCCCGACCAAACTGCATCAGATTTCCCGGGGACGCATCACTCTTGCTAGACATTTTGTGAGGGAGAGCTTGATTTTGTACACATCTTTTGGTCTTGCCCCGCTTTACAGAGGTTCTGGTTGGATGTGGGGGGAGCGATTAAAGTATGTGACTGGTACGACTCAGGAGCTGGTTCCGGAACGGTTTCTGTTGCAGCTGTCGGAGTCATCAATAAACAACTATAAGGCTATGTGCGCACGTTGCATTCTGTCCCTGCAGAAATTTCTGCAGCTATTTGAACAGCACACGTGCGCTTCAAATCGCTGCAGAAAGAGTCCGTAATGAAAAGCCGATTTCATGCGCTCTGAGTGGAGCCCCTCCCATAGACAGAGCGGGGGCTGCATGCAAAGCGCACGAAAGTAGTGACATGTCACTTCTTAGAACGCAGCGCTTCGGGCAGCAGCCGAAGCGCTGCGTTCTAATACGCCACGTGCGCACGTCTCATGCACAATCTTCATAGATTGTGCTGGGGTCGCAGGACACATGCAGTTACGCTGCAGTGCAGATCGCAGCGTAACTGCATGAAAATACGCAACGTGCGCACAGAACCTAAGCATTCTCTGCTAAGATTTTTGGTGATGGACGCTAGCTTGTGCATCCCTCTGAAATGGAAGTCTGACACTCCCCCCTTACTGGCCATGTGGGCCTCTAGGGTCAATAACCTCATGCAAATGGAGGATATGATGTCCTCTATCTATGATCGGTATGAGCTCTTTTACACAACCTGGTTTCCTTGGCTGGATTTTAAATATATAGAGAATTATGAGGCGCTGATGACCGGAAGATAGAATATTTTGGGTACTGGGTGCCTGTGCCCTTGGGGGTTGGAGTTCCCTCCCCCTTTCCCTTGGATTTCACTAGATTCCCCCCTGCGTCCACCCTAGACATCCCCAGTATGCATGTTTGTGCCCTTCTTTTCTTGTTCTTTCCTTTTAATTGTCGCTTTTCTTTTTCTTTCTTTTTTTGTTCATGGGTTATATCCTTTATAGCTCTATTAAAACTTAGTTCCAGACTTGAGCTTGTGGTGGGCCCATTCTGCCTATCAGGCTCTGAGGCATATGTTTCAGATTATTTGATTTTGTTGTACCTGTATACTTGATTTTTACTATTTTTTATCCAAGCTCGAGTTTGTGGATAAATAAAAAAATAAAAAAAAAAAATAGAATTTGTTTAGTAATAGTAGCAACAAATCCAGCTCACCATCTCTGCATCCACTCTCTGTTCAGAGCCAGAACAGAGACCCTGCCACGGCCTGATAATCGTACAAGTGAAACAGGAAAGTCCAGCTCAAATGAACATTGCTTCTTTATTTCTTAACAATTTCAAGTACACGGGAGTGACGGGACTTAAAATTTTTCACAAGGAAAACGCTATAATGTCCCGTGTACTTGAAATTCTCAAGAAAAGAAACAACTGTTCATTTGAGCTGGACTTTCCTGTTTTACTTGTTAGAATTTGTTTAGGGCAAGCGAGGGGCAGCAGTCATTGTACGGGGGCATCACTATCTTTTAGGCCAGTTTCAGACGTCCATGTTTCAGGTACTTGTAACATCCCTTTCTAACACGGTTGCCATATGCACCCATGTTATTCTGTAGAGTTACACACACACACGTCTGTGTGGTCCCACATGTCCCCGCACCCACACACGTCCATTTTTTCTTCGGCATCACGGATCGCACACTGATGTGATCAGTGTGACACGTACCGGAGAAAACACGTGTCTTTGCAATAAAAAGATTTTCTATATTCACCTGTATCCAGCGCTGCTTTCTTCCTACAGCTTCGCTTTCTCCTGCTTCTGACCCCCCGCTAATTATGCTCATTGCATATTCACTGCACCTTGGACCTGGAAGCAGGAGCATCGCCAGGGACCGCGCCGGGGACAGTATTTTCGGTGACAGGTGAGTATCCAGCAAGCAGTGTGTGCAGTGACGTCTAGGAGGTCATCGGAGTTACTAATGAACGCTGATGAAATCAATAAAGTCACCGCCGTGACACCCGCTGTAGTGCGGGTGTCATTAGGAGGTCATCAGAGGTCATTGGGAACTCCAATGACCTCCTGGATGTCACTGCACACACACTGCAAACCTCATACTGCTCCAAACCACATCCAAGAAGTTTATTAATCCTTTAGGTTCTTTACATGAACTAAAGCAATGTGAAGGGAAACTAGGCCCCTGAAGGAATTTATCAAGATGTTTGATTAGCACCTAAACCCTCAGGTGCTTCACAGAATGTTATAATGTTGAGCCTTAAAATTAATTACATCATTAGAACAAAAATGTTGCTTTAACCCCAAATCTTTCATTTTCACAAGGGTAAAAGGAGAAAATGCACTGTACAATTTGTTGTGCAATTTCTCCTGAGTACGCCAATAGCCCATTATGTGGTGGGAAAACTGCTGTTTGGGCACACCACAGGGCTCGGAAAGGAAGGAGCGCCATTTGACTTTTTGAATGCAAAATTGGCTGAAATTATTAGCAGACGCCATGTTGCGTTTGGAGATTCCCTGATATCCCCCCACAAGTAACCCCATTTTGGAAACTAGACCCCTCAATTAATTTACCTAGATGTTTGGTGAGCACCTCGAACTTTTAGGTGCTTCACAGGATTTTATAAAGTTGAGCTGCGAAAATGAAAAAATAAATTTTTTAACTTCACAAATGTTGCGTTAACACCAATTTTTTTAAATTCACTAGGGTAACGAGAGATAGTGACACATACAATTTGTTGTGAAATTTCTTCTCAGTACAGCAGTACCCCATATGTGATCAAAAACTACTTTTGAGGCGCAGTACAAAGTGAAAAAAGGAAGGAGTGCCATATTGGAGTTCAGATTTAGCTGGAATAATTTAGAGGTTCCATGACACATTGGCAAACCCCCATGAGGTGTCGGAACAGCATAGACCCCCCACAAGTGACCCATTAAAAAACTGCACCCCTCAATGAATTCTTCTAGGGGCGCAGTGAACATATTGACATTACAGGTGTGTCATAAAATTTTACACTATTAGGTCAGGGCCACATGGGGCACTACTATGATGCTCGCATGACACTCTGCTCGCGCTGGCAGAACAGCAGGAGGCGAGTGTCATGCTAGTATCCATGCAAGTGAGGTCCGACTGTGCGAATGGACCTCAGCTGCGAGCCGCCTCTGAGGAGGGGCGGGCCAGCGCTGCAGAGGGGCAGGCCGGCACGGAGTAGGGGAGGGAGGGATTTATCTCCCTTCTCTCCTCCGTAGCCGGCTATTGCGATTCTCGCTCTGCACACGCGGTACACTGGTGTACCGTGATTTTTCTCTCGCCCCATTCACTTGAATGGGTGCGAGAGAAAAGAGTCTCGCACTACAATCGCAGCATGCTGTGATTGTTTTCTCGGTCAGATTAGGGCTGAGAAAATAATCGCTCATGTGCGTTGACACACAGGCTAAATTTGGTCCGAGTGGAATGCGATGTTTTATCGCACTCCACTCGCACCGATTTTCTCGCCGTATGGCTTAGGCTTTAGGAGATGAAGAAAAAATAATTACATTTTTACAACTAAAATTTTGGTTTAACCCCAGATTTCCTATTTTCACAAGGGGAATAAGTCAATAAATGCATCATAATATGTTGCACCATTTCTCCTGAACGAGGCAATACAGTGACCGTACAGTATTGTTTGGTAATACGGCAGGACTCTAGAGGGAAGGGAACACCCATGAAGTCAAATGCAGTGAATGTGGGAGAATTAAAAATAGCAAATAAGCCCTTGTCGTGCCCAGTATATTGTAGTTCTCTTATCTCTCTTAGTTCTCTTGTGCCCAACCCATGCTTCTGGAGACACACACCTCGTAAATTAAATGGGCACTACTCACTACAATAATGCCAACATATGGACGTTAACTGTGGCTTACGCCTCTTTCCACGTACATGAAAATCATGCACGTTTTGCACGGATATGTAAATTTGCGTACGGCCCTCCATGTGCCGTGATTTTGGCTCACAAATGTTCTGTGTGCTATCCGTGATAACACATGGAGAGCAGGAACTTTCTGCTCACCTGTCCTGGTTGCTGCTATCCGTGGTGCTGATGTCTTTCACTCTGCCGTCTCCGTCCCTGCTGACTCCCTGCTGCTGCTTCCGGCCCGAAGTGCAGTGAATATGTGATGAGTATAATGGGCGGGGGTCGTAAGCAAGTCACAGCAGCGGCAGAAACAGCAGGGCTGAAGAAGGTGAGTATAGAAATTAATTTTATTTCACAGAAATGTGGTTTTCTCCAGTACGTGTCACACTGATGTCACACAGAGCACATCCGTGCGGTGCATGTGACATCCATGCTGCCAGAGAAAAACAGACATGTCTACGTGTGGAGCACGCGGACACATATATGCCCCACACGGTCCATGTGAAAACACCGATGTGTGCGCAGACCCATTGATTTTAATGGGTCTACGTGTGCCTATGTCTCCGGTACGTGTGAAAACGGACGTCACATGTACTGGAGACACAAAAGTGTGAAGGGGCCTTAGGCACAGAAGGGAGGGGAGTATGTAAATTTGGGAGCACAGATTTTGCTGGATTTCTGTTTTGAGGAGGAGCCATAACGCTTTTCATTAGTCTTTTGTGCTACCAATAACGTGAACGCCCCCAATATTTCCTTCAACATATGACACACCTGAGTGGGGAATTGTGTTTTTGTGGGTTGAACTGAATGCTATTTGTCAATTTAGGGTACAGAATGTTTTGGATCAGTTTACGTTTATCCTGTGCTCTATACTGAGCACTTACATCACGGTTTCCATCTACTTCTCTGAAATATGTGAATCGCTCACTAATGAGGCAGCACTGTTACTCCGGATTCCATTTGGCCTCTGTTTAGCGGTGTCCATCTTAAAGGTGAACAATTCTCTTGTTCATCACACTATCGTGCATGCCTAAATAGACGCGTAAAAAGATAGACACCGCCGGACCACAGGCCAGACAAGAGCTCAATGTGAACCCCTTCTGCCTCATTATGGTGCGATCTTTGGGAGGAAGAATAAACAAATCAACAGCAGTTGAAGACTTGGCTTTATTTTTTACTCCTTATACCTTATGGAATACATGATTAGGCGTCTTCATTCCTAATGGTCAGAACGATTTCAGCAATACCAGATTTATATTGTGTTTTTATATTTGGCTACTATCACACTAAAAACACTGTTAAATAGATAAATGTTTTTCACCAAAATTTGAAGGCTCTAATATTCTTATTTTTGTGCTGACAATTGTCATGTGAGGGCTTGTTTTCTGTGGGATGTGTTGGAGTTTCATTGGTAAAATTTTAGGACGCATTTTTTGATCACTTTCGTTTCCACCTTTTGTGAGGCAAAGTTATGTAGAAACATCAATTCAGCATTTTATTCTTTTTTTTTTTTTTTTACACTGTTCACCAAGTCATAAAAGTGATGACCGCTTTATTCTTCAGGTCACCACAATTACAGCCTACCAAAATTATACTTTTTTTTGCTTCTTTTAAACTATAAAAACTATTTTATAGAAAAAAAAGTTTCTGAATTGCTGTAGGCTGAGAAATATAGCTTTTTTTATTATTTAGCTGACTGAGCTGTATGGCTGTTTTGTTTTTAGTTTTAGGACAAGATGACGTTTTCAGTACAGATGAGCAATCCTGATCAGCAAAGATCGGAAAATGTTAAAATCGTACGATTTTTGACCGAATTGGGATTGGACATCCGAACATTTACCGCAAAAGTGGGTGATCTTGCCAAGGATCGGTAAATATTCGGATGGTAAAACCATCCTCTACCTACCCATCACAGTGATGTCAAGTATTGGTATGACTGTGATTGGCTACTGTAAAAAAAAAAAAAAAGAAAGACACAAAAGGGTTAAAGCAGGACATACCGAGTCTCCCCGCAGCTGCAGCGCTTCTTCCGGGGACAATGATTATCTCTTATACGTATTCACCGCTTTCCCTGCCCACTGGCATCTCTGATTGGCTGCAGTCAAGACTGTTTTTTTAAGTAAAGGATTTTTCCGTGTTTGTGTTTTATTTCTTTTTACTTATATGATTAGTGATGGGGGATCTCATAGACCCCTGCCCATCACTAATCCAGGGCTTAGTGGCAGCTCATAGCTGTTATGAACCCATTACTACTCTGATTGCTGCCGCACCAGGGCAATCGGGAAGAGCCAATTGAAGTTTCGGGATAGTCGCATCTAGTTGATGCGGCTATCCTGGCTGTCTGCAGGCTGCTATTTTTAGGCTTGGGGGCCAATAAGCATGGTCTTTTTAAGCCTGAGAATACCAGCCCCCAGCTTGCTTTATCTTAACTGGGAAACAAAATTATGGGGAACCACATACCGTTTTTTTGTTTTGTTTTTTTAAGTATTTATTTATCACCAGTATAAGGACACAGCGTTTTTTATTTCAACCAAGCACAGACACTTGTCTCAGAGGGTCGGGTCGTGGTAAAAGTTTAATCAAAGATGCCGGTGTAAGGGGAAAGCAGTGAATATGGATGAGGGATAATTAGCGGACTCGAAAGTAGCACTGCAGCCTCATGGACACTCGGTAAATATGTACTGCTTTAACCCTTTTTATTTTCTTTCTATTACAGTTCCCCCATCAAACAATTTTACAATACATCACTTTTGCCTCCCATTGAATTTAATGGGTTCAGCTAGGATCGGCAAGGATCACCAATCCAATCGGTGACCTCAGGCGGGTTGGGCGATCTTGACCCGATCCTTGGCAGGATCGCTCATCACTAGTTTTGAGTGTTACAATTTTTATTTATATGACTTTTTGATCACATTTTATTCCACATTTTTGTCAGCTGTATTAAAAAAAAAAATATATATACATAGTTTTAGTTTTGTGCATTTTTTTTCCTGGGTTTAGTAGTGCAGCAATTTTATAGATCTTGTTGCCAGGGCTGTGGAGTCGGTAAGCCAAACCTTCGACTCCGACTCCTCAATTTCCCTTGCACCGACTACGATTCCGACTCCCACATATATTGCTTATATTTAAGTGAAAAATGTATTGTAGTACAATGTGAACATCAGACATTTAATCATTTTTATGATAGAATACATTTTTCACTCAAGTATAAGCAATATACTAAATGTTATTTAGTATGTTTTTGTTGAAAACTGTTGTTTGCCACTTACATAGTTTATTACATCGTGTTTTATAATACAAGAAGTTATAGATAGGGTTTCCTTACACAACATCTATGAGTACAACATAGCCCCGAAGGAAGGTAACTTTTCTAGATATGCTGAGAGGTGGTATCTGTGGTCTCTTACATTTAACCCAACCCTTAAGATCTACGACCTTTGATGTTATTCTCTTGGGTTTTTGCTTTTTTTTCTACATATATTAGTTGTTTGAATTTTCTTACTGTTTGCAAAATTTGCCTTATATTTGCAGTATGTTTCTTTTGGCATAGTAATAGTTGCTAGGAATCGTAGAGTTGTATATTTTTTTTTTTTTATTTTACCTTTCAAATTATATCTAAAGCCTATTGTTTGTTAAAAATGGCAAATTGTAAAATAAGGAATTTCAATGCTTGCTACACCTCATTTTATGTTTACCTTTAACCTCGTTATAAAATACAGACAGTATACAAAGAATGAGCATGTCAGTTTGTGTGGCGTTTTTCTAATCTGCTTTTGCTATTGAAAATATTATCTATGAGCTCAAAAACCTTTCAGGTGATGCAATTTTTTAAAAAGCTGATCTTTTGCAGCTGACAAACGTATCCTCAAAAAACGCAGCAAAAACGCTGTGTGTGAATGCAGCCTTAGGGGTACTTAGCACGCTGCGACATCACTAGCCGAATGTAGCGATGCCGAGCGTGATAGTCCCCGCCCCCGTCGCAGATGCGATATCTTGTGATAGCTGCCGTAGCGAACATTATCGCTACGGCAGCTTCACACGCACTTACCTGCCCTGCGACGTCGCTCTGGCCGGCGACCCGCCTCCTTCCTAAGGGGGCGGGTCGTACGGCGTCACACGGCAGGCGGCCAATAGAAGAGGAGGGGCGGAGATGAGCGGGACGTAAACATCCAGCCCACCTCCTTCCTTCCTCATTGCAGGCGGGACGCAGGTAAGGAGATGTTCCTCGCTCCTGCGGCTTTATACACAGCGATGTGTGCTGCCGCAGGAACGAGGAACAACATCGTACCTGTCGCTGCAGCGGAATTATGAAAATGACCGACACTACACAGCTCACCGATTTTCGACGCTTTTGCGAACGTGCTTCTAGGCCAGGGGGTGGGCAATTCATTTTTCAATGGGGCTGCATAAGAAATTGGGATGGTTTCAGAGGACCGGACCAATATAATTAACTCGGATCTACATCATATATATATATATATATATATATATATATATTATATATATATAGTGTGAGGTAGCGACCACCAATGTGGTAAATGGTCGCTATATGTCACAGTGGAGTAGGTACCGGCGATATCTAAACGGAAGAGGTTGCTATGGGACTTGTAGTCCACAAAGGCTTCTTGCTACACATAAGGGTCAGGTTCCCTTTAATAATCCCAGGGTGCTGTGCAAGGCTGAGATTCACAGACCTCCACCTGTGGGTGTGGCCAGCTTGATTTAGGAGACTGGCAGTGTGTGTTGGAAGGGAGAGTGAGAGCAGAGCCGAGAGCTCTGCATGGAGCATCCTGTGTGGAGGTTGAGCACAGGACTCAGATATTCAGACTGAGGTGAGTGCAGCCAGACTAGGGCTGTAAGGCCGAACCTCTCCTGGAGGAGACACAGACCCAGGGGTCTGCAGAGGGCCCTGGGGCCAAGAAGGAACCTCAGCTAGAGGTGTCTGCTACCAGGTACCAGAGAGAGAGGAAAGTGGTTAAACTCCTACTATGAACTTGTACTAGAGTCTGCTCTGTAAGCTGCAGAGTCGGAAGCCTGGAAAAGCTCCAGGCCTGCGTGGAGCGATTATAAGTTTGTGGACCCTCTTGGAACAGTCGAACGGGGCATCGTAAGACCGTCTCCTACGGCAAGGGGTGCCTGTGTGACGGGGACCCGTATGGACGGTGCATAACCCGGCTGTGTTCCGGGTCCATTTACATGTACAGCGAGGACAATAAAGCTGTTTTTATCGGACTATTTGAGTCACGGCGTCTTTGTGGTCCTGGGGGACCCCCACCCCGCTACAATATACAATATAATTATATATATATATATATATATATATATATAAAAGATGCAGAACAGAGTTAGTTATAGTGGTCCGGCATAGTGTGTGTGTGTGTGTGTGTGTGTGTGTGTGTGTGTGTGTGTGTGTGTGTGTCTATTCTACACACATGCATACATACACACACACAGCCAGGCCTCCTATACACATGCATACACACACACAGCCAGGCCTCCTACATACATACATATACACACACACAGCCAGGCCTCCTACATACATACATATACACACACACAGCCAGGCCTCCTATACACATGCATACACACACACACAGCCAGGCCTCCTACATACATACATACATACATACACACACACACAGCCAGGCCTCCTACATACATACACACACACACCCAGCCAGGCCTCCTATACACATGCATACATACACATACACACAGCTAGGCCTCCTATACACATACATACACACACACAGCCAGACCTCCTATACACATGTATACATACACACACAGCCAGGCCTCCTATACACATGCATACATACATACACACACAGCCAGGCCTCCTATACAGATGCATACACACACAGCCAGGCCTCCTATACACATGCATACATACACATACACACACACACACACACACACACACACACATCAACAAAGCACAAACACAGAACCACGTATGTATATTTACCTTAAAAAAAAAAAAAAGTGTCTGTACATGCAGTGGAGCCGGGCTCAGCGGAGAGCAGAAGCAGTGCAGGAAGTCAGGAATCAGCTTCTTTGAAGTGAAGCTCCGGCCCTGCCCCCAGGTCTGCTCCGTGTGAGTGGCTGAATGCAGCTTCCGTAGAGCAGTGTGCAGCTGCCGGCCTCCTGTCACTGCAGACAGGGAGCTTCAGGGCAGGAGCGGCCGCACACACCAATGAGACAGATAGTCGGGTGGCCGGAAACTACTGCTCATAGACCGGCCCGGGGGGCAATTGCCCCCCTGCGTCAATGACCAGTCCGCCCCTGTACATCAATACACCCCAAATATTTGTCAACAGTTACCCCCTCCCCCAATTCCTCCCGCCCCCCATTGTCCCCGCAGGTTACTAGTAACCACTCACCTCTCCCTTCTTACTGTCCCTCCTCAGGCACCTCCGTATGTGCCCCCGCTGAGCTGCTTCTCTTTTACATGCACAGGCTGTGCCGATGCTTGTTTTCCTAGATGCCCCCGCCGCTGCTTCTCTCCGTACGGCCCCGGCTGCTGCAGCTTCTTCTCCTGCCGGGCAGGAACTTTTCAAATGAGACACGTGTGCCGTACTAACGACATCAGGGCGCGCGTGTGTCATACAGAGCATCTGCCGGGCAGAGAACAGAGGACAAATTCCTGAGTTCCGCTGCCTACACTGTGCGGCGCTGCAGGATCGCTCCCAGCCCGGCACGCAGCGTGTGATGACGGCGATCTGACCAGGGACCTCCCCGGAGCCTGGTGCTCCAGACAACAGGTCAGATTGCTCTCATCAGTGACCGGCCAGCAAGGACGCCCTGAACCAGGAGGGCCGGTCAGAGTAGGAGAGCCGGATGTGGCCCGTGGGCCGCTCCTTGACCAGGTCTGTTCTAGGCTTTACACATTGCGACGTCGTTACCGGCGCCGGATGTGCGTCACTTTCGATTTGACCCCAACGAGATCGCAGTAGCGATGTCGCAACGTGCAAAGTACCCCTTAGATCAGGAATAGAACAGCCATTTATAGGACATTTCATAACTTTCCCAAATTCCTATGAAAAAATATTCAGCACATTCTGCATTGAACTACTGTCCCCAATTTATTATATATTTTAGGAGTCGGTCCATGTTATACCGACTCCACCAAAATGAACTCCGACTCCACAGCTTTGCTTGTTGCTCCGGACGCGATTCTAAATTTTGTGTACTTTTGAAGTATATTTTTGTTTTTACATAAAATATATGCATTTATTGGTATAATATTTTACTTTTTTTTGTACATATGTTTCTGGGTTGTTTTTTTGTTTTATACATATATATATATATATATATAAATATAATATATATTATATAATATATTCTTACTGTATATTTTCTATATGGGACATTTAACTTTTATTGCTTTGATCTCAGGTATAAGTGTATTGCAATATACCTGTCAGCACTGCACTGACAAAAGCCTTTTAGATCATGTTCCTGGCGTGATCTCAGAGGCTTTCCATAGCTAGGTGACAGAGGTCATCATGATGACTTTGGGTTTCCATGGCAATGATAGGGCCCCCATGATCACATTAATGGGGTACTGATTGCTTGATTGAGGGAGCCCCTAAATGCTGGGATTGCTATTGATTGCAGCATTTAGGGGGTTAACCTTCCCAGGCACCGCTTCTTGCTGTGAGAGCCGGGGCTTGGCTATCATGTAAGCTGAGGTCACTGCGTCAATTGCACAGGCACAGCTTCTGTGTCCCACACGATTGCCATGACATACCCATACGTCGGGAACCCCTTCCCATAGACTTACATTGACATTTCTCATCTGTGACTCCAGAGAAACTGACATGTGAATAGCCCCATCGTTTATAATATGTTCAATATGTTCATAATCTGTTCATAATCTGTTCTTGGAAAAAAAAACACTGATACAACACACACATGAATGATGCTTCACACTGCGGGGCAAGTATGGGAACTACTTAATCCTTGAATTCAGGTTTCCTTTTTATCTCTGTGGCACAGGAATATAGAATTCAATCTCTAAACGTGCCATCTGTTTCTATATACACTTATTAAAAAAATAGATACTTCTAACATCACTGAATTCATCATGGTGTTTTCGGAGTATGTCGCCATTGTAACAAGTCAGTTCATGAAAGTCCAAAAAATACTTGGTTGGGTGAATTTGGTGTGGAAGAACTTCACTGGCCCTCAAACAGTCCTGACCTTAAGACGGGGTCACTCGAGCATATGGCATCCGCTGTGATAGAATTGGATGCCATATGCTAATGACACTCGGCTTAAACTTTGCTGCAAGCGTGTGCCGAGTGTCATTCACTGTTCTCCAATTCTCTCACATGCCAGAATTGGAGCACATGTGAAGAGAACATGGAGAGATTAATATCTCCATCTTCTCCATTGCCGGTCTCTGCGTATATCGGATTCTGATGGCATCAGTGCAGTCTGATGACTTGTGTGGGTGCGCGTGATTCCATTTGCAGAGGCACTTTCAGCATGTTGCAATTGTTATGCCTAATCGGCATAAAAGAACATCGCAGATCTGCTCTGCCTCATTGAATAATATTGGTTTTGAGTGCAATGCAACATTTTCTAGCATTGCATTTGCCTGTTTTACACAGTAATGTGAGCGCACCCTAACTCTATTAAACACCTTAAGGTTAAAGTAAAGATTGCAAGCTAGAACCCCTCTTTCAACATCAGTGGCTGACCTGATGTCAGGAAAGTGACTGGGGACCCCATGGGGAGCCTATATTGGCCCTAAAGCTGGGGCCCCTGCGCTCACACTAACCCTGGAGGTACCCTTGATGGTAGGGAGGTCCAGGTCACCACCCTAGGCCCTTTCTCCTGTCCTCATCCCTGATGTTATGAGACCCCCTCTCCACAACCCACCACCCGGGGGTAAAGGGCACAAACAGGAGTCAGCACCCCACCAATAAATATGGACAGACAGGAGTAACAACAACAACAAAACTTACTCGTACACACGGAAACCACTCACAAAAGAGCCACAAAAAGTGCACAAGGGGAGACAAAATAAAAAGGGGGAATAAACCGGCTACTGGGTAACTTCCAAAACAGAACAAACATAATTGAGAATGCTGCAGCAAACTCCACTGCTGCAGCTAATAGAAGAACTGAGAGAGTAAATAACAGCTCCTTCCACCTCCTGTCCAAGCTTCCTAATGATAGAAAATAACCAGCACCCTCTGTTGGACGTAGAGGGTATTTATACAACCTGGGAGCGGTCCCCACCTGACAGGAGTTGCTTGAATTAACTCTTCTCCCCAAAGGAAAGGGAATTCATTTAATCTGAAGAGTCCCACAAGAAAGTAAAACTCTGACCCAGAACATGTCACAAAACTTTGCAACAGGGGAAAGTCTGTGACAGCTGATTAATGTTCTTCTGGATGAATGGACAAAAATCTGCACAGAAATACCCCAAAATTCTTTAAAAAGCCTTTCTAGAGTGTAAGCTGTAATATCTGCAAAGGGAGAGCAACTCCATATTAATGACTAGGGATTTAGAATGGGATGTCATAACACTTCCCTGGGTGTAATATGTAGGTGTCCCAATACTTTTGTCTGTAAGTGTAATAGATTCTGCTTCTTCCAATTTTGAAAGTTGGAGATTGCTCCTCTGATGAAATTTGGTATGTGAATGAAGATCATAATCAATTTTTTGGTATTTATTTTAGGCCATTGAATATGAGAAACTTGAGGAAAGCACGGCTGGATGGTACGCAAATTTTCGGTAAGCACTAAACACAGCTATCATTCGGGTATCTTTACATTGTATGCTACATTTCCAATAGTTATAAACAACATCTGAACAGGTGGGGGAAATTTTTGGTTGGTCACATCCGATCACCATAACCCCTATATAGGACAACAAGGACAACAAGGGTAATAAATCCCCGGTAGAGACTCCATAAATATCAAAAGACCAAAAGAAAACGAGTCATAACCACTACCTTAATGCAAATAATTATACAAAGTTTATTAATCAGTTGTATAAAAAACACACAGATTAAAAAGGTTCAAAAAGAGTGCTGGAGAGGATACAAAAGGAGAGGAACTGCACACCTATGCTGAATATGTGCAAAAGCACATCAAGTACTGGCTGGGAACCTGTGTCACAAAATGATAACTCTGAAAATAGCTCTAAAACTGCAATAGTTACCATATAAATCAAGTGGGGTGCAACGTAGTGCAAAAAATACTGGGCAGAGAGATGGTACAGAAAGTGCCCACTGCACATGCACTATGCTACACTGAAGTAGGGAAGGGGAGAACGTTCGCCCCTAGTACAATAAAAGTAGCCAGAAGGATTGCAGGTCAGAGAAATAAACAAGGACACATACCCATGATAGCCAGATCAGCAAAGATGAGGTGCAGCTCCACAGACCCAAATGGCAAAACAATTGTTTTTGCCATTTGGGTTTTGCACTGCAAAGCTGAGATTTTGCCCAAATTTCTGCCACAAAAAGGCTGCAGTTTGAACTGCATAGTGCGGTCTAGAAACCCAAATTCCCATAGACAATGCTTGAAAAGCAGAACACATCCATTTTGGCATTAAACGCTGCAGTTGAAAAAGCAGGTAAAAAGCAAAGTGCGGTCGCACCCTAACTCAGGAAGAGTTCAGAAATCAGTATTTTGTGGAATAACCATGATTTTTAATCACAGCTTTCATGTGTCTTGGCATGCTTTCCACCAGTCTTTGACACTGCTTTTGGGTATCCTTATGCCACTCCTGGTGCAAAAATGTAAGCAGTTCTTTGTTTGATGGTATGTGACTATCCTCTTGATTACATTCCAGAGGTTTTCAATGGGGTTTAGGTCTGGAGATTGGGCTGGCCATGACAGGGTGTTGATGGGGTGGTCCTTCATCCACACATTGATTGACCTAGCTGTATGGCATGGCAGATATAAATAGTCGACGGGGATTGCGCTGCTCCATGCCGCAACCAACGTCCCCTTGATGCGATCACGGGGTGCCTATGTGTTGCTATAATAGCGCGTGATCAGGTGATGACCCCTGACACTGCCATAACTCACTTCCTGTGAGAGCCGACATTGTGCTGGCACTCACAGGAGATGAGCATTTCTGCTGATCAAAGTGATGCTGCTCACATCAGCAAAAATTAACAAGCGATCAGACTGTGCAGTGATAATGTCCCCTATGGGACTAGTAAAACAATAAAAGGCTTAAAAAAAAATATGATAAAAAAAAAAAATCCTAAAAGTTCAAATCATTACTTTTTCGCCCTTTTGAAAATAAACCTATTAAAAAATACATATATTTGGTATAGCGCCATGTTCAGAAATCAGTTAATGTGCACGTCAGCTCAAGACACAAAGTAATTTGTCACTAAACACCAGATCCCAAAAAATTAGAATGCTAGGGGGGGGTCTTGAAAAATGGCACCAAAAGCACAATTCTTTTTTTGGATGAAGTTCTGATTTTTTTTTTTTTCACTCCTTAGATAAAAATAAAAGTATACATATTTGGTATCTACTAACTCATACCGACCTGAGGCATCATTCTAACATGTCCATTTTACTATATAGTGAACATTGTAAATAACAGACCACAAAAACAATTGTGCAATTACACTGTATTTGGAATTTCTCTGCACTTGGAATTTCCCATTTTCCAGTACACTATATGGTAAAACTAATGGCTCCATTTTCAAAAGTACAGCTCGTCCTGCAAAAAACAAGTCCTCATATGGCAATATTGATGGAACAGTAAAAGTTATGGCTCTCGGAAGAAGGGGAGGAATAAACGAAAATGAAAAAGAGAAAATCACTAGGGGGTGAAGGGAATGAACCACAGAGTTATGTCACAGTAAAAATTTAATAAATAACATTTCCCACTTGTCTACATTACATCGGTGCAATTTTGGAAACATCTTTTTTTTTTTTTTTTTAAGTGATTTTAAGAGGCCTAAGTGACATAAAATACCAAAATTGACACCAGTCTAAAAATTGCACCCCTCAAACTGCTGAAAACCACATCCATAAAGTTTATTAACCTTTTAGGTGCTTCACATGAACTAAAGCAATGCGCAGGGGAAAAATTAAATTTTTACTTTTTTCCACAAAAATGTTGCATTAGCCCCAAATTTAGTATTTTCACAAGGGTAAGAGAAATTGCACCATTTGTTGTGCAATTTCTCCTGAGTACACAGATACCCCACGTGTGGTGGAAATTTACTGTTTTGCGTCAGAGCAGGGCTCATAAGGGAAGGAGCGCCATTTGAATTTTAGAGCGCAAAAGTGTCTGAAAAAGTCAGCAGATGCCATGTCGCGTTTGGAGAACCCCTGTTGTACCCCGACAAGTGACCTCATTTTGGAACCTAGACCCTTCAAGGACTTTATCAAGATGTTTGGTTAGCACCTTGAACCCCCAAGTGCTATTTTATTATGTTGACCTGTGAAAAGGAAAAAAACATACATTTTTATCACAAAAATGTTACTTTAATTATTAATCTTTCATTTTCACAAGGTTTCAGAAGAAAATGCACCATACAATTTGAGCAATTTTTCATGACTTTGGTAATCTCCCAACATGTGGTCAAAACTTTTTGAGGCACAACATGAAGAAGGGAAAGAGCGCCATATTTGAGTTCAGATTTAGTTGGAATAGTTTTGGAGTGTCATGACACATTGGCAGAGCCCCTAAGGTGCCAGAACAGCAGAAATCCCCCACAATTGACCCCATTTTACAAATTGCACCCCTCAATGAATTCATGGGGTGCAGTGAGCATATTGACACTCTCTAGGTGTGTCCCAAAATGTTATACTATTGGGCAGTGAAGAAAGAACAATTACATTTTTACTACTGAAATGTTGTTTTAACCCCAGATTTCCTATTTTACAAGGTGAATAGGTACAAAAAGGCCCCCTAATATGTTATACCATTTTTCTTGAACGTGGTACTACCCCGTATGTCAACAAAAAAAAACAAAACGACAAGTGCACTCTGAAATGCTATACATTGCAATAAAGATAATGGACCGTTTTACAGTTTGGGATATTCTGGATGCAGCGATTTCAATTATGTGTACATATTTTTGTTTTAATGCAAGCACTGCAGTTTTAGTATAGAGTGTGATGGATTTTTGTGATTTGAGTTTTATTTATTTATTTTTACACATTTTATGAAACGGTTTTCCTTTTTAACTTAGTCCCACTGGGGCAAATTAATATTTTTTACTTTGATTGCTGGTCTCATGCATTGCAATACTCGTGTACTGCAGTGCGTGAGACCTGTCAGTTGTTCATTGACACAGCCTCTTAGAACCTGCTTATTATAAGCAGGGTCTAACGGGCCACTTTACCCTGGATTACCATAGCAACCATAGTACCATTACAATTGCTGGAGGCCCTTGGATTCAAAATAGGTTTGTTACCCCCTTTTTAACAACTTGGATCCTGCTGTCATATTTGAGGGGTTAATTGGCTCTGATCGGTTGGGGCCAATGGCGCAGGTTGTCAGTTGTCATATACAGCTGTCACCCACAGGATTTTTGTCTGCTGGGGGCACTATTTACTTATTACTCACTGCTACTTTAAAATAGTGCTGAGGATTAAGGCTGCTTAAAGGGAACCTGTCAGCAGAAATTTTGCCCTAAACCTAAAAGTTTTCTCTTCTGCAACTCCTGGGATGCATTCCAGCAAGGTTCCTATAGTTATTCTGCCCCCTTTTAGATCAAAATAAATAGTTTATAAAGTGGTACCTTTCGGTTTGAAAATCTTGTTAATTCTACCACGGGGGCGGGCTGTCTGTTGTCAGTTACTGTCCCTCCTGCCGCTTTAGGCCGTCCCCAAACGCTCATTTACATACCTCAGGACGCCGCCCAGTGTGTCCGTGGTCTCGCGCATCCGCCGTGCCACTGTAGCGGGACTGTGCACAGTGGGACCGCTGGTGACGTTGCACAGGCACGAGATTATGGGCGGCACTGTGATTTTCATCAGCAAGCTCCCGCCCATAATCTCGTGCCCGCGTTTTCCCCCTCTGCCTCGTCTGTTCTGCGCATGCCCTGGCCACATGACCAGATGATCGGTGGTGTCCTGCTCCGCTCCTCCCATCTATTTCCTGTTCCAGGGCTAGATGGGAAAGAGGTGACGTTGGGTCATCTGGACAGGGCATGCGCAGAACGGTGGAGGCAGAGGGGACGAGATTATGGGCGGGAGCTTGCTGATGAAAATCACACCGCCGCCCATAATCTCGTGCCTGCGCAACGTCACCAGCGGTCCCACTGTGCACAGTCCCGCTACAGTGGCACGGCACATGCGCGAGACCACGTACGCACTGGGCGGCGTCCTGAGATATGTAAATGAGCGTTGGGGGATGGCCTAAAGCGGCAGGAGGGATAGTAACGGACAACAGAAAGCCCGCCCCCGTGGTAAAATTAACAAGATTTTCAAACTGAAAGGTACCACTTTATAAACTATTTATTTGGATCTAAAAGGGGGCAGAATAACTATAGGAACCTTGCTAGAATGCAGCCCAGGAGCTGCAGTAGGGGAAACTTTTAGGTTTAGGGCAAAATTTCTGCTGACAGGTTCCCTTTAACGGCCGCTATTTTAATGCGAATTGGCAGCTATTAAGCTGTTAGGAAAGCAAGAGGTTGGCATAAAGTGCTGGATTTTTTTATTAACATGTTGTATTGAGTTTACCTCTGGCTTGTCTTCTCCCTGCGTCATTAGTATTTTAACACTAGAAGTCCCAGGAATTTTGAGCTCCATAGGGTTCCAATGGTAGAAATGTTAAATTACCCCTCTCTGGGACTTCTTGTGTTAAGGACCTTGGCAAGGAAAGTCTTTTGAACTTGCCGAATTATTTTCAAAATACACTATATGTGAAAAGTACTAGGCTTGTAAAGATATGATTTGTTAAAGTCAGGAGTATTTCATATATTGCAACCTCTTTCTTTTTCAGGCAAAAGTTGAAGGCTGGAGGTGGATATCTGAGGGAAGGATGGCAGTATACATAATTTTCTCTGCAATTCTCTTGTTAAATGTCATCAGGTTGCCTTGCCGTGAGTTTGAATACAAAATAATTATATTACATATGTGGATATATTCACATATTTCTGATATGCTATATGTAGCGAGCGTGAAAAGATGTTTTTCCCCAGTTTTGACTCGGCTTATTCACCAATGGTTGCCCACTCGTTAATTTGTAAAGAAAATATTTAAATAGATTTGCTCTATATCCTGCAATCAGGGCTGTGGAGTCAGTAAGCAAAACCTGCGACTCCGACTCCTCAATTTCCCTTGCACCGACTCCACAACTCCGACTCCCACATATATTGCTTATATTTAAGTGAAAAATTTATTGTAGTACAATGTGAACATCAGATAGTTAATCTATCTATTGGAATACAATTTTAGAACACAAAAAAACTGTAATAAATTGTAAATATGTAATACACTATGTAATATACAGTAGATTACTAATATATAGATAGTGAGGTTGCACCCCGCAACCTGGGGGTTCCACTCACTTGCAGCGGTGCGAGGTAACTTCAGCAACACAGGTGCACAGTCTCTTTATAAAAATTCCAGCCGTTTATTTAAACACTTGTCATAAACGGCAAACATTCAACATAACAGGCCTCTCCTGGCTGAAAAGGAAAACAGGTACTGCCACCTACCATGGGCTTCCAGTCCAATACAGTCTCTATTAGAGGTCTGGCACCTGTACACACTGGGTCCTACCAACGAACACCACTTGCTGTGGTTCCTTCCAAGAACCCAGAGACACTCTGTAGGCTCCTGTCTGTCTCTCCTCCAGGAGTGGTTTGGTCCTGCAGTCACAGCCCTAGCCTGGCTGTCCTCACCTCAGTCTCCACTCAGACTGAATTCCAAACTTTCGACAGTCTCCTAAATTAGACTGGACACACCCACAGGTGGAGATCTGTGATTCTCCAGACCTGCACAGCACACTGGCATTATTAAAGGGAACCTGACCCTTATATGCAGAAACAAGCCTTTGTGGACTACAAGTCCCATAGCAACCTCTTCAGTTTAATATCGCATGGACCTTCTCCACTGCGACACATAGCCACCATTTACCACATTGGTGGTCGCTACCTCCCAAAATATATATTCAATCAGTTTAATTATACTTATGTTTGAAGCATTGTTTTGTGAGGATCCATTTTTGGGCTCAAAAACAGATCCTCACAAAGAATGAGCATGTCAGTTTGTGTGGCGTTTTTCTAATCTGCTTTTGCTATTGAAAACATTATCTAGGAGCTCAAAAGCCTTTCAGGTGATGCAGTTTTTTAAAAAGCTGATCTGCAGCTGAAAAACGTATCCTGACAAAACGCAGCAAAAACGCTGTGTGTGAATAGCCTTAGATCAGGAATAGAACAGCCATTTATAGGACATTTCAAAACTTTCGCAAATTCCTATGAAAAAAATATTCAGCACATTCTGCATTGCACTACTGTCCCCAATTTCTTATATATTTTAAGAGTCTAAGTTGGTCCATTTTATACCGACTCCACAATAATGAACTCCGACTCCACGACTTCGACTACAGTCCTGCCTGCAACCAGTTTAATTGACAGGTCTTTCCTGTGTGTGTAGATAGGGAGAGACCTAGAGACCATAGAGTGTCGCTGGGAAAGCCCGGCCTTGGTGATTACTAGTATTTATCATGCAGCCAGGCTCTGATTGCTGCTGCCCGTGGTTTGGGTGAGCAAGAATGAGGTAACAAGTTCCCTTTATAATTCCCAGTCTGTAGTCTGTACCAGTACTGTGTTCAGTAACTACTGGAGCCAGTTATTGCACCATAATTCAGTTAGATTAGGACAAGCTTCTAGCGTCATTCTGTCCATCATGCTACTATTTTCACTCTGAATTACATTTTCTTTAGGACTCCATTCACGTTCTAAACTTTTTTATCCATAGACTCTTAACATGTATCTGGGAAAAAACAGATGAAACTATGATATTGTGCTTGTTTCATCCTTGTCTCACAGACTTTAATGGTCAAGTCTGATCATGAGGACTGATGAGAATAGGACATGTTCAAAGTCTTCTGGACCACAAACACGGACCCATTTATATGGCTGAATGAAACATTATGGGTTAGTGTGCGGCCGGAAAAAGCAACAAACAGCACTAGGACGTCCCACATATATAGAGTCATTAAAACAGAGTGATCTATTTCAAGTGTCTATTTCTGTTATTGTTGATGATTATGGCTTACAGCCAATAAAAACCCAAAAGTCATTATCTCAGAAAATTAGAATATTATTTAAGACCAACTGAAGAAATTATTATAAACTCAGAAATGTTGGCCTACTGAAAAGTCTGTACAGTAAATGCACTAAATACTTGGTCAGGGCTCCTTTTGCATTAATTACTGCTTCAATGCAGCGTGCTACAGAGGCGATCACCCTGTGGCACTGCTGAGGTGTTATGGAGGCCCAGGTTGCTTTGCTAGCAGCCTTCAGCTCATCTCATTGTTGGGTCTGGTACCTCTCATCTTCCTCTTGACAATACCCCATAGATTGTTGTAGTGCTAACATATTAGTGGCCATCAGGAATCCATATTGGAAGTCTGTATTTAAGAAACCCTTTAAGATATTAGCCTGCAACAGTTATAGTTTATATTAGCTTGTTTTTCAGGTTTCTGTTCTCCAGACACCTTCAGTTATAGTTGTAGTGAGAAAAATATATGTTTATAGTATCACTCAGTACCACATAGTTTTCTTATCAATATTTACTGAGAATGTGCGTGTGTTTATAGTATTGTAAAACATCTGAAACCAGGAGCTTTTTGGCATGTCTCATCCGATGATGCATTTGTCCAGTGTAGATTGGCATCTGAAGAGCTGGCCACTCAGAAGAGGGATACTATATTGGACAAATGGGGAACCTATTAGAGTTTGTGTAACATTTGGTTACGCAAGCAATTTGTTTTCAAGTGGGATATAGACTGGTGAAGATTTCAGTGAAGCAGAAGCCTGTTTACCTGTGGAGGGGACGCCCGTTGACACCACAGTGTGGATCCCAGGAGTTTCTCTGTCTTCGCTGTTTTGCTTCTCACAGCTGATATTTCGGGCAGATAATGCGTGTAGCTCCTGGTGAAGATTCTTCTTTTTTAGTGTGTAATGTAAGTACTTTACCTTTGTGATCTTTATTATGCAAAAGTGTACGCAATATCACACTATTTCCTATTTTCTGTAATCATTCTAATAAAATTAGTCGCCTTCTTTAAAGGGAACCTGTCATCAGCAATTTTGCTTTAAACCTAAATGTTTCCCCCTCTGAAGCTCCTGGGCTGCATTCTAGCAAGGTTCCTGTTGTTTTTTTGCTCCCTTTTAGACCAAATATAATGCTTTATAAAGTTGTACCTTTTGGGATGCAAATCTTCTAAATTACCATGGGGGCGGGCTCTCTGGTGTCTGTTACTGTCCCTCCTGCTGATTTACGCCGTCCCCCAATGCTCCATTTCATACTTCAGCTCGCCGCCCAGTGCGCCCGAGGTCCTGCGCATGCGCAGTGCCACTGTAGCGGGACTGTGCACTGCGTGCACAGTGTGACCGCTGGTGACGTTTGCGCAGGCACGAGATAATGGGCGGCTCTGTGATTGTCATCGCAAGTGCCCGCCCATAATCTAGTGCCCGCGCTTTCCCCTCTGCCTCCAGCGTTCTGCGCAAGCGCTGGCCAGATGACCGCACATCCCCTCTTTCCCATCTTTCCCTGGAGCAGGCAATAGATGGAAGGAACGGAGCAGTACACCACCGGTTACGGCCAGCGCTTGCGCAGAACGCTGGAGGCAGAGAGGAAAGTGCGGGCACTACATTATGGGCGGGCACTTGCGAGGATAATCACAGCGCCGCCCATAATCTCGTTGGGGGACGGCGTAAATCGGCAGGATCGACAGTAACGGACACCAGAGAGCCCGCCCCCATGGACGATTTAGAAGATTTGCATCCCAAAAGGTACAACTTTATAAAGTATTATATTTGGTCTAAAAGGGGGCAAAAAAATAACAGGAACCTTGCTAGAATGCAGCCCACGAGCTGCAGAAGGGGAAACTTTTAGGTTTAAAGCAAAATTTCTGATGGCAGGTTCCCTTTAAAGCTGTATACGATCCCTTTAAATACTTGGCAAAACAATTGTCTATGGGGTTTAGGTCAGGCGAGTTTGCTGGCCATTCAAGCACAGTGGTTATTAAACCAGGTATTGGTACTTTTGGCAGTGTGGACAGGTGCCAAGTCCTGCTGGAAAATCAAATTTCCATCTCCAAAAAGCTTGTCAGCAGAGAGAGACATGAAGTGCTCTAGAATTTTCTGGTAGATGGCTGCACTGACTTTGTTCTTGAAAAAACACAGTGGACCTACACCAGCAGATGACATGGCTCCCCAAACCATCACTGATTGTGGAAACTTCACACTAGACCTCTAGCAGCTTGGATTGTGGCCTCTTCACTCTTCCTCTAGACTCTGGGACTTTGATTTCCAAATGCAATGCACAATTTACTTTCATCTGAAAACAACACCTTGGACCACTGAGGAACAGTCCAGTTCTTTTTCTCCTTGGCCCAGGTAAGACGCTTCTGGCGTTGTCTATTGGTCATGAGTGGCTTGGCGCAAGGAATGCAACACATGTAGCCCATGTCCTGGATATGTCTGTGTGTGGTGGCTCTTGAAGCACTGACTCCAGCAGCAGTCCACTCCTTGTGAATCTCCCCCAAATTTTTGAATGGCCTTTTCTTAACAATTGCTTGTGCAACTTTCTCTACCACACTTTTTACTTCCACTCAACTTTCGATTAATATGCTTGGACACAGCCCTCTGTGAACAGCCAGCTTTTTTAGCAATGACCTTTTGTGGCTTACCCTCCTTGTGGAGTGTGTCAATGACTGCCTTCTGGACATCTGTCAAGACAGCAGTCTTCCCCATAATTGTGTAGCCTACTGAACCAGACTAAGGGACTATTTTAAACACTTAGGAAGCCTTTGCAGGTGTAATTATTCTACTTTTCTGAGATAACGACATTTGAGCTTTTATTGGTTGTAAGCCATAATCATCAACATTAACAAAAATAAACACTTGAAATAGATCACTCTGTTTGTAATAAGTCATAATATGTGCATTTTCCCTTTTTGTATTGAATTACTGAAATAAATTAACTTTTGATGATATTCAAATTTATTGAAATGGACACTTATGTCCCAAATGAGGTCATGGATGGCACCCAAAATAGGTGGGGGCAGGATTACAGATCCACACAGTGCCCCTCTGGTCTTCCTTTCATGACAACTGCTCACATCTTCTTCCTGATGCATTTCGCTATATCACTCATCAGGGTATGTGGGAATGGGTGAGCTGGCATCAGCAAACAAAAATATGTGGCATGAGCATGCACTTGATGATCTGAGGTTTAAGTCCTTCAGCTGGGGCAGAGCACATGACAGCACTTGGTCACATTGCACAAAGGTCCTATAATGAAAATCGCACATTATAGCAATCGCAGCAAAACCTGCACAGCGATGCCAGCCAAGCGCAAGTAAAAATTCCCAATACAGTGCAGGTTGCATGCCGAAAGGCTGAAAAAATGGCCCGCAGACAAGTGACAAGTCACATGACTTGCAGGACCTGCCGTCCGTAGGACAATACACGCCCACATCACATGACTCGCATGTCAAGCAACTCATTGTCAGATAACTTGTTAAAAATATCAAATAGGTGGCGGAGCTATGTGTAATTCCGCAAATAAGGGTACGCTCACACGAGCATTGAAATCGGATGAGTGCAATGCAAGAACATCTCGCATTGCACTCAGACCAATGTTAGTCAATGAGGGAGAGCAATTGGTCAGCTTTTCTCGTATACAGATTCTGGATGCGAGAAAAGCGGCAGCATGCAGCGATTTTCTGCTAGAGCCGTATCCCTCGCACCCATTCAAGTGAATGGGTGTGAGAGAAACCGGACTGCACTCGGATGTTGTCCCAGTGCAGTACGATATACGCACAGGCTGACAATGGAGGAGATGGGGGGGGGGATTAACCTCTCCCTCTCGTCCGCTCCTTCACAGCTGTGACCCGATTGCAAGATCGGGTCACAGTCGCATGACACTCGGCTCAGGCTCACAGCAGAGCCTGAGTCGGGGGTCATTAGCATATTGCATCCAATGCTCTCGCATCGGATGCCATACGCTAATGTGAGTCCAGCCTAAGGGACAGGACCGGTATAAGGACTGCCAGCACTAAGTAGGAGCGAACACATTTGGCAGTCCACTACCTTAGGTGCCATTCATGACCTCATTTGGTACATATATGGACACACAGGCGGGGGGGGGGGGGGGGGGCACAGACAGTGGGGGAAGAGGGGGACACAGACAGCGGGGCGGGAGGGGGACACAGACAGCGGGGCGGGAGGGGGACACAGACAGCGGGGTGGGAGGGGGACACAGACAGCGGGGCGGGGGGGGGACACAGACAGCGGGGCGGGAGGGGGACACAGACAGCGGGGCGGGAGGGGGACACAGACAGCGGGGCGGGAGGGGGACACAGACAGCGGGGCGGGAGGGGGACACAGACAGGGGGCGGGAGGGGGACACAGACAGGGGGCGGGAGGGGGACACAGACAGGGGGCGGGAGGGGGACACAGACAGGGGGCGGGAGGGGGACACAGACAGGGGGCGGGAGGGGGACACAGACAGGGGGGCGGGAGGGGGACACAGACAGGGGGGCGGGAGGGGGACACAGACAGGGGGGCGGGAGGGGGACACAGACAGCGGGGGAGGACACAGACAGCGGGGGAGGACACAGACAGCGGGGGAGGACACAGACAGCGGGGGAGGACACAGACAGCGGGGGAGGACACAGACAGCGGGGGAGGACACAGACAGCGGGGGAGGACACAGACAGCGCGGGGGGGGACACAGACAGCGCGGGGGGGGACACAGACAGCGCGGGGGGGGACACAGACAGCGCGGGGGGGGACACAGACAGCGCGGGGGGGGGACACAGACAGCGCGGGGGGGGACACAGACAGCGCGGGGGGGGGACACAGACAGCGCGGGGGGGACACAGACAGCGCGGGGGGTGACACAGAGCTGCAATTTTTCAAAACTGTTACCGTAAATTCAGAAAATCACAAGAAAAAGCAGCAATAAATTAAAAACAATTAATTTACAGTGCAGCAAAGAGCATAACACAATTGTATTGCGTCAACATGGCCATTTTCGCTGCAATACAATAAGGTGTATGATTTCACGATGATCATGGTAACAAAAAATAAAAAAAGCATTCTGTATATAGTACCGTATGTTTTATCACATCATTGTGAACATTTAGCATACAGTAGAATACTTCAGACACGTTAGACAGAAAATATGGGAAGAGATATACAATACACTAGGCAGGGCCAGCCTTAGCCTGATTGGTGCCCTGTGCAAAACTGCCCTTTGCTGCCCCCACCCTACTATTTTTTACCCAGTTTCTCAAGACAAAAATGAGGACAGGAGGCCATTTTTTTGGTATCCCAAGAATATTGATTTCCTCAAATGTATTGTAAAATAAACGCCTCCAAATTTGTGCTTGAGAATCTGCACCTCAAATCCACATTAATTCCACCACATCTGACCTCGTTCTTTTAGGCCTAAGCCACACGGCGAGAAAATCGGTGCGAGTGGAGTGCGATAAAACATCGCATTCCCCTCGGACCAATTCTAGCCTGTGTGTCAGCGCACATGAGCGATTATTTTCTCAGCCCTAATCGGACCGAGAATACAATCGCAGCATGCTGCGATTGTAAGGAGAGACTCTTTCTCTCGCACCCATTCAAGTGAATGGGGCAAGAGAAAAATCGCACTGCACTCGCAGTACACCGGTGTACTGCGCGTGCAGAGCGAGAATCGTAATAGCCGGCTACGGAGGAGAGAGGGAGAGAAATCCCTTCCTCCCCTCCTCCATGCCGGCCTGCCCCTCTGCAGTGCTGGTCCGCCCCTCCGCATCGCTGGCCCGTCCCCCGCAGCTGAGGTCTGCTCGCAGGGTCGGACCTCAGACGCAGGCACGCTCGCATGACACTCTGCTCCTGCTGTGCTGCCAGCACGAGCCGAGTCTCATACGAGCATCGCAGTAGTGCCCCGTGTGGCCCCAGCCTTAGAGGTTCTCTGATCTCCATTTATGCTGGATCCATGGATATTAGATAATGCATATCTCTCCAATGGGGCACCCATGTATCTGGAGAATGAGGCACTGCTGCTTTTTGTGGATGGTGTAAATTTTTGGACACACAGATGGGAGTTTTGCCATCTCTGGGCTGAGAGCGGCACAGGTCGTGGCCCTATTTGTGGGATCAGCATCAATTATACAAATCCTGTGGATAAATGTACAGAATGAAAAGTCCAGACACTGCACGATGGAGCTGGTGATCAATGATGAATGTACTCAGGAGGACAAAGAAGGCCAAAATACAGATGTTAAAGGAGATAGTACGAAATTGGAAAAAAATCTCGTTTTCTACATAATAAAGTGTCCTGGGGATATGTGTCTGCTTCTCAGCTCCACTGACCTGAGCTGCAGTACCACATACACAATATGAGAACGGGAGGCGCTGTGTATGCAACAACTACGGTAAATATACCGCAATCCATTTATTAATTAGTCTGGGCTCACTTTAGTTGTCAATGCTCAAAATAATTTTGTAGGACAATTTAAATCCACGCTGAATTATGTAATATTCTGAAGATCCTCATACACAACTCAGCTGCTGCAGAACCTCATAATAGAAACCACAGCTACTGAAGAATCTCATAATACACACTTACTCTGCTGCAGCACTTAATAATATACACTGCAGCTGCTACAGAACCTCATGATACACACCTCAGCTGCTGCAGAACCTCATCATTAACACCTCAGCTGCAGCAGAAGCTTATAATATGCATCTCAACTGCTTTGAACCATATAATGCACATCTCAGCTGCTGCAAAATATTATACTACACACCCCAGCTGCTGCAGGACTTCATAATACACATCTCAGCTGCTGCAGAAGCTTATATTATACACTTCAGCTGCTGCAAAACATAATACCCACCTCAGCTGCTGAAGAATCTTGTAAATATGCATCTCAGCTTCTTTAGAACCTTATAATACACATCTCATCTGCTGCAGAATCCTGTAATATCCAACTCAGCTGCTGAAAAACCTTATAATACACCCCTCAGCTGCTGCAGAACCTAATATTATGCATCTCAGCTGCTTTAAACCTTATAATACACACTTCCGCTGCTGCAAAACCTCATTTTACACCCCTCAGGGTCTGCAGAACCTTATAATGCCCACCTCAGCTGCTGTAGAACCTCTATACACATCGGCTGCTGCAAAAGCTTGTAATATAAAACTCAGCTGCAGAAGAGCCATATATAATGTATCTCAGCTGCTACAGAACCTTATATTACACATCTCAGCTGCTGCTGAACCTCACAATACACACCTCAGCTGCTGAAGAACCTTATAATATGCATCTCAGCTGCTTTAGTTCCTTAAAATACACATCTCAGCTGCTGCAGAACCTAATACACACCTTAGCTGCTGAAGAGCCTTCTAAATATGCATCTCAGCTGCTTTAAAACCTTATAATACACATCTCAGCTTCAGCAAACCCTTTTAATACACACCTCAGCTGCTGCAGAAGCTCCTCATACACAATTCAGTTGGTGCAGAACCTTATAATTCACACTTCGGTTGCTGCAGAATCTTATCACACACCTCAGCTGTTGTACAACCCCAATATATATATATATATATATATATATATATATATATATATATATATATATATATATATATATATATAGCTGCTGCAGAACCTTGTAATACACAACTCAGCTGCAGAAGAGCCTTATATAATGTATCTCAGCTGCTGCAGAACCTTGTAATACACATCTCAGCTGCTGCAGAACCTCATAATACACATCTCAGCTGCTGCAGAACCTCATCATACACATCTCAGCTGCTGCAGAACCTCATCATACACACCTAAGTTGCTGCAAAACTTTATAATACATCTCAGCTGCTGCAGAACGTTATAATACACACCTCAGGTTCTGAAAATTTTTAATAGACCTCAGCTGCTACAGAAGCTTATATTATACACCTCAGCTGCTGCAGAACCTAATATTATGCATCTCAGCTGCTTTAGAACCTTATAATACACACTTCCGCTGCTGCAAAACCTCATTTTACACCCCTGAGGGTCTGCAGAACCTTTTAATGCCCACCTCAGCTGCTGTAGAACCTCAATACACATCAGCTGCTGTAAAAGCTTGTAATATAAAACTCAGCTGCAGAAGAGCCATATATAATGTATCTCAGCTGCTACAGAACCTTATATTACACATCTCAGCTGCAGCAGAACCTCATCATACACAACTCAGTTGCTGCAGAACCTAAGTTCAGCTGTTGATGAACTTTATAATGCACACCTCCGCTTCTGCAGACTTTCATAATACACCTCAGCTGCTGCAGAATCTGATAATACACACCTCAGCTGCTGCTCATATTACACATCTCAGCTGCTGCTCATATTACACATCTCAGCTGCAGCATAACCCTTTAATACACACCTTAGCTGCGCAATAACCTTATAATATGCATCTCAGCTGCTTTAGCTCCTTAAAATATACTTCTCAGCTGCTGCAGAATCTTATCACACACCCCAGCTGCTGCAGAACCTAATACACACCTTAGCTACTGAAGAGCCTTCTTAAATATGCATCTCAGCTGCTTTAGAACCTTATAATACACACCTCAGCTTCAGCAGAACCTTTTAATACACACCTCAGCTGCTGCAGAAGCTCCTCATACACAATTCAGTTGCTGCAGAACCTTACAATTCACACTTCGGTTGCTGCAGAATTTTATCACACACCTCAGCTGTTGTACAACCCCAATATATATATAGCTGCTGCAGAACCTTGTAATACACAACTCAGCTGCAGAAGAGCCTTATATAATGTATCTCAGCTGCTGCAGAACCTCATAATACACATCTCAGCTGCTGCAAAAGCTTATATTATACACCTCAGCTGCTGCAAAACCTAATACCCACCTCAGCTGCTGAAGAATCTTGTAAATATGCATCTCAGCTTCTTTAGAACCTTATAATACACATCTCATCTGCTGCTGAACCTCATAATACACATCTCAGGTGCAGAAGAGCCTTAGATAATGCATCTCAGCTGCTGCAGAAACTCATTATACAAACGTCAGCTGTGGCAGAAATTTATAATATACATCTCAACTGCTTTAGAACCTTATAATACACATCTCGACTGCTGCTGAACCTCATAGTACACATCTCAGGTGCAGCAGATCCTTTTAATACACACCTTAGCTGCTGCAAAACATCATCATACATACCACAGCTGCTGTAGAACTTCATCATACACACAGGTGCTGCAGAACCTCATTATACACACCAACTGCTGTAGAACCTCAATACACAGCTGTTGAAGAACCTTATTATACACACCTCAGCTGCTTAAGAATCTCATTATATACACCTCAGCTGCTACAGAACCTTATAATACCAAAGTCAGCTGCTGAAGACCTTTATAATGCAAACCTCAGCTGCTGAAGAGCCTTACAATACACATCTCAACTGCTGCAGAACCTAGTACACACCTCAGCTGCTGCAGAACCTTATAAATATGTATCTCAGCTGCTTTAGAGCTTTATAATACACATCTCAGCTGCTGCTGAACCTCATAGTACACATCTCAGCTGCTGCAGAACCTCATCATACACACCTAAGTTGCTGTAAAACCTTATAATACATCTCAGCTGCTACAGAACTTTATAATATACATATCAACTGCTTTAGAACCTTATAATACACATCTCAATTGCTACTGAACCTCAGTACACATCTCAGGTGCAGCAGAACCTAATATTATTCATCTCAGCTGCTTTAGAACCTTATAATACACACTTCCGCTGCTGCAAAACCTCATTTTACACCCCTCAGGGTGTGCAGAACCTTATAATGCCCACCTCAGCTGCTGTAGAACCTCAATACACATCAGCTGCTGTAAAAGCTTGTAATATAAAACTCAGCTGCAGAAGAGCCATATATAATGTATCTCAGCTGCTACAGAACCTTATATTACACATCTCAGCTGCAGCAGAACCTCATCATACACAACTCAGTTGCTGCAGAACCTAAGTTCAGCTGTTGATGAACTTTATAATGCACACCTCCGCTTCTGCAGACTTTCATAATACACCTTAGCTGCTACAGAATCTGATAATACACATCTCAGCTGCTGCAGAATCTGATAATACACATCTCAGCTGCTGCTCATATTACACATCTCAGCTTCTGCTCATATTACACATCTCAGCTGCAGCATAACCCTTTAATACACACCTTAGCGGCTGAAGAGCCTTCTTAAATATGCATCTCAGCTGCTTTAGAACCTTATAATACACACCTCAGCTTCAGCAGAACCTTTTAATACACACCTCAGCTGCTGCAGAAGCTCCTCATACACAATTCAGTTGCTGCAGAACCTTACAATTCACACTTCGGTTGCTGCAGAATTTTATCACACACCTCAGCTGTTGTAGAACCCCAATATATATATAGCTGCTGCAGAACCTTGTAATACACAACCCAGCTGCAGAAGAGCCTTATATAATGTATCTCAGCTGCTGCAGAACCTCATAATACACATCTCAGCTGCTGCAAAAGCTTATATTATACACTTCAGCTGCTGCAAAACCTAATACCCACCTCAGCTGCTGAAGAATCTTGTAAATATAAATCTCAGCTTCTTTCAAACCTTATAATGCACATCTCGACTGTTGCTGAACCTCATAGTACACATCTCAGGTGCAGCAGAACCTTTTAATACACACCTTAGCTGCTGCAGAACCTCATCATACACACCACAGCTGCTGTAGAACTTCATCATACACACAGCTGCTGCAGAACCTCATTATACACATCTCAGCTGCTGCAGATGCTTATATTATACACCTCAGCTGCTGCAAAACCTAATACCCACCTCAGCTGCTGAAGAATCTTGTAAATATGAATCTCAGCTTCTTTCGAACCTTATAATACACATCTCATCTGCTGCTGAACCTCATAATACACATCTCAGGTGCAGAAGAGCCTTAGATAATGCATCTCAGCTGCTGCAGAACCTCATAATACATCAGCTGCTGCAGAACCTCATCATACACACCTAAGTTGCTGCAAAACCTTATAACACATCTCAGCTGCTGCAGAACGTTATAATACACACCTCAGGTTCTGGAAAATTTTAATAGACCTCAGCTGCTACAGAAGCTTATAATACCCATCTCAGCTGCTGCAGAAGCTTATATTATACACCTTAGCTGCTGCAGAACCTAATATTATGCATCTCAGCTGCTTTAGAACCTTATAATACACACTTCCGCTGCTGCAAAACCTCATTTTACACCCCTGAGGGTCTGCAGAACCTTATAATGCCCACCTCAGCTGCTGTAGAACCTCAATACACATCAGCTGCTGCAAAAGCTTGTAATATAAAACTCAGCTGCAGAAGAGCCATATATAATGTATCTCAGCTGCTACAGAACCTTATATTACACATCTCAGCTGCAGCAGAACCTCATCATACACAACTCAGTTGCTGCAGAACCTAAGTTCAGCTGTTGATGAACTTTATAATGCACACCTCAGCTTCTGCAGACTTTCATAATACACCTCAGCTGCTGCAGAATCTGATAATACACATCTCAGCTGCTGCTCATATTACACATCTCAGCTGCTGCTCATATTACACATCTCAGCTGCAGCATAACCCTTTAATGCACACCTTAGCTGCTCAAGAACCTTATAATATGCATCTCAGCTGCTTTAGAACCTCATAATGCACATTTCAGCTGCAGGAGAACTTTTAATACACACCTCAGTTACTGCAAAACTTTATATTTCACATCTCAGCTGCTAAAGAAACTTTTATAATATGTATTTCAGCTGCTTTAGAACTTTATTATACACATCTCAGGTGCTGACGAACCTCATAATACACAAATCAGCTGCTGCAGAATCTTGTAAATATGCATCTCAGCTTCTTTAGAACCTTATAATACACATCTCATCTGCTGCTGAACCTCATAATACACATCTCAGGTGCAGAAGAGCCTTAGATAATGCATCTCAGCTGCTGCAGAACCTCATAATACATCAGCTGCCGCAGAACCTCATCATACAAACGTCAGCTGCTACAGAACTTTATAATATACATATCAACTGCTTTAGAATCTTATAATACACATCTCAATTGCTACTGAACCTCAGTACACATCTCAGGTGCAGCAGAACCTAATATTATGTATCTCAGCTGCTTTAGAACCTTATAATACACACTTCCGCTGCTGCAAAACCTCATTTTACACCCCTCAGGGTCTGCAGAACCTTATAATGCCCACCTCAGCTGCTGTAGAACCTCAATACACATCAGCTGCTGCAAAAGCTTGTAATATAAAACTCAGCTGCAGAAGAGCCATATATAATGTATCTCAGCTGCTACAGAACCTTATATTACACATCTCATCTGCTGCTCATATTACACATCTCAGCTGCAGCATAACCCTTTAATGCACACCTCAGCTGCTGCAGAATCTGATAATACACACCTCAGCTGCTGCTCATATTAGACATCTCAGCTGCAGCATAACCGTTTAATACACACCTTAGCTGCTGAAGAGCCTTCTTAAATATGCATCTCAGCTGCTTTAGAACCTTATAATACACACCTCAGCTTCAGCAGAACCTTTTAATACACACCTCAGCTGCTGCAGAAGCTCCTCATACACAATTCAGTTGCTGAAGAACCTTATAATTCACACTTCGGTTGCTGCAGAATTTTATCACACACCTCAGCTGTTGTAGAACCCCAATATATATATAGCTGCTGCAGAACCTTGTAATACTCATCTCAGCTGCTGCAAGACCTAATACCCACCTCAGCTGCTGAAGAATCTTGTAAATATAAATCTCAGCTTCTTTCAAACCTTATAATGCACATCTCGACTGCTGCTGAACCTCATAGTACACATCTCAGGTGCAGCAGAACCTTTTAATACACACCTTAGCTGCTGCAGAACCTCATCATACACACCACAGCTGCTGTAGAACTTCATCATACACACAGCTGCTGCAGAACCTCATTATACACACCTCAACTGCTGCGGAACCTCATTTTACACAGCTGTTGAAGAACCTTATTATACACACCTCAGCCGCTTAAGAATCTCATTATATACACCTCAGCTGCTACAGAACCTTATAATACCAAAGTCAGCTGCTGAAGACCTTTATAATGCAAACCTCAGCTGCTGAAGAGCCTTACAATACACATCTCAACTGCTGCAGAACCTAATACACACCTCAGCTGCTGCAGAACCTTATAAATATGCATCTCAGCTGCTTTAGAGCTTTATAATACACATCTCAGCTCCTGCTGAACCTCATAATACACATCTCAGCTGCAGCAGAACCTTTTAATACACACCTGGGCTGCTGCACAACCTCATCATACACACATCAGTTGTTGCAGAATCTTATAATATGCATCTCAGCTGCTTTAGAATCTTATAACACACATCTCAGCTGCTGCTGAACCTCATAGTACACATCTCAGCTGCAACACAATCTTTTAATACACACCTCAGCTGCTGCAGAACCTCATAATACATAGATCTTTTGCTGAAGAACCGTAAAATACACACTTCAGCTGCTGCAGAATCTTATCACACCTCAGGGGCAGCGGAACCTAGTAATAAACACCTCAGCTGCTGAAGAACCTCATAATGCACATTTCAGCTGCAGGAGAACTTTTAATACACACCTCAGTTACTGCAAAATTTTATATTTCACATCTCAGCTGCTGAAGAAACTTTTATAATATGTATTTCAGCTGCTTTAGAACTTTATTATACACATCTCAGGTGCTGACGAACCTCATAATACACAAATCAGCTGCTGCAGAATCTTGTAATGTCCAACTCAGCTGCTGAAGAACCTTATAATACACACCTCAGCTTCTGAAGAATTTTAATAGACCTCAGGTGCTGCAGAATATTATACTACACACCCCAGCTGCTGCAGAACTTCATAATACACATCTCAGCTGCTGCAGAAGCTTATATTATACACTTCAGCTGCTGCAAAACCTAATACCCACCTCAGCTGCTGAAGAATCTTGTAAATATGAATCTCAGCTTCTTTAGAACCTTATAATACACATCTCATCTGCTGCTGAACCTCATAATACACATCTCAGGTGCAGAAGAGCCTTAGATAATGCATCTCAGCTGCTGCAGAACCTCATAATACATCAGCTGCTGCAGAACCTCATCATACAAACGTCAGCTGCTGCAGAATTTTATAATATACATATCAACTGCTTTAGAACCTTATAATACACATCTCAATTGCTACTGAACCTCAGTACACATCTCAGGTGCAGCAGAACCTAATATTATGCATCTCAGCTGCTTTAGAACCTTATAATACACACTTCCGCTGCTGCAAAACCTCATTTTACACCCCTCAGGGTGTGCAGAACCTTATAATGCCCACCTCAGCTGCTGTAGAACCTCAATACACATCAGCTGCTGCAAAAGCTTGTAATATAAAACTCATCTGCAAAAGAGTCATATATAATGTATCTCAGCTGCTGCAGAACCTTATATTACACATCTCAGCTGCAGCAGAACCTCATCATACACAACTCAGTTGCTGCAGAACCTAAGTTCAGCCGTTGATGAACTTTATAATACACACCTCAGCTGCTGCTCATATTACACATCTCAGCTGCTGCTCATATTACACATCTCAGCTGCAGCATAACCCTTTAATACACACCTCAGCTGCTGCAGAATCTGATAGTACACACCTCAGCTGCTGTCGAGCCTTCTTAAATATGCATCTCAGCTGCTTTAGAACCTTATAATACACACCTCAGCTTCAGCAGAACATTTTAATACACACCTCAGCTGCTGCAGAAGCTCCTCATACACAATTCAGTTGCTGCAGAACCTTATAATTCACACTTCGGTTGCTGCAGAATTTTATCACACACCTCAGCTGTTGTAGAACCCCAATATATATATAGCTGCTGCAGAACCTTGTAATACACATCTCAGCTGCAGAAGAGCCTTATATAATGTATCTCAGCTGCTGCAGAACCTCATAATACACATCTTAGCTGCTGCAGAAGCTTATATTATACACCTCAGCTGCTGAAGAATCTTGTAAATCTGAATCTCAGCTTCTTTCGAACCTTATAATACACATCTCATCTGCTGCTGAACCTCATAATACACATCTCAGGTGCAGAAGAGCCTTAGATAATGCATCTTAGCTGCTGCAGAACCTCATAATACATATCAGCTGCTGCAGAACCTCATCATACAAACGTCAGCTACTGCAGAACTTTATAATATACATATCAACTGCTTTAGAACCTTATAATGCACATCTCGACTGCTGCTGAACCTCATAGTACACATCTCAGGTGCAGCAGAACCTTTTAATACACACCTTAGCTGCTGCAGAACCTCATCATACACACCACAGCTGCTGTAGAACTTCATCATACACACAGCTGCTGCAGAACCTCATTATACACACCTCAACGGCTGCGGAACCTCATTATACACAGCTGTTGAATAACCTTATTATACACACCTCAGCTGCTTAAGAATCTCATTATATACACCTCAGCTGCTGAAAAACCTTATAATGCTCACCCCAGCTGCTGTAGAACCTCATTATACACAGCTGTTGAAGAACCTTATTATACACACCTCAGCTGCTTAAGAATCTCATTATATACACCTCAGCTGCTACAGAACCTTATAATACCAAAGTCAGCTGCTGAAGACCTTTATAATGCAAACCTCAGCTGCTGAAGAGCCTTACAATACACATCTCAACTGCTGCAGAACCTAATACACACCTCAGCTGCTGCAGAACCTTATAAATATGCATCTCAGCTGCTTTAGAGCTTTATAATACACATCTCAGCTCCTGCTGAACCTCATAATACACATCTCAGCTGCAGCAGAACCTTTTAATACACACCTGGGCTGCTGCACAACCTCATCATACACACATCAGTTCTTGCAGAATCTTATAATATGCATCTCAGCTGCTTTAGAATCGTATAAGACACATCTCAGCTGCTGCTGAACCTCATAGTACACATCTCAGCTGCAAAAGAATCTTTTAATACACACCTCAGCTGCTGCAGAACCTCATAATACATAGATCTTTTGCTGCAGAACCGTAAAATACACACTTCAGCTGCTGCAGAATCTTATCACACCTCAGGGGCAGCGGAACCTAGTAATAAACACCTCAGCTGCTGAAGAACCTCATAATGCACATTTCAGCTGCAGGAGAACTTTTAATACACACCTCAGTTACTGCAAAATTTTATATTTCACATCTCAGCTGCTGAAGAAACTTTTATAATATGTATTTCAGCTGCTTTAGAACTTTATTATACACATCTCAGGTGCTGACGAACCTCATAATACACAAATCAGCTGCTGCAGAATCTTGTAATGTCCAACTCAGCTGCTGAAGAACCTTATAATACACACCTCAGCTTCTGAAGAATTTTAATAGACCTCAGGTGCTGCAGAATATTATACTACACACCCCAGCTGCTGCAGAACTTCATAATACACATCTCAGCTGCTGCAGAAGCTTATATTATACACCTCAGCTGCTGCAAAACCTAATACCCACCTCAGCTGCTGAAGAATCTTGTAAATATGCATCTCAGCTTCTTTAGAACCTTATAATACACATCTCATCTGCTGCTGAACCTCATAATACACATCTCAGGTGCAGAAGAGCCTTAGATAATGCATCTCAGCTGCTGCAGAACCTCATAATACATATCAGCTGCTGCAGAACCTCATCATACAAACGTCAGCTGCTGCAGAACTTTATAATATACATATCAACTGCTTTAGAACCTTATAATACACATCTCAATTGCTACTGAACCTCAGAACACATCTCAGGTGCAGCAGAACCTAATATTATGTATCTCAGCTGCTTTAGAACCTTATACTTATAATACACACTTCCGCTGCTGCAAAACCTCATTTTACACCCCTCAGGGTCTGCAGAACCTTTTAATGCCCACCTCAGCTGCTGTAGAGCCTCAATACACATCAGCTGCTGCAAAAGCTTGTAATATAAAACTCATCTGCAGAAGAGCCATATATAATGTATCTCAGCTGCTACAGAACCTTATATTAGACATCTCAGCTGCAGCAGAACCTCATCATACACAACTCAGTTGCTGCAGAACCTAAGTTCAGCTGTTGATGAACTTTATAATACACACCTCAGCTTCTGCAGACTTTCATAATACACCTCAGCTGCTGCAGAATCTGATAATACACATCTCAGCTGCTGCTCATATTACACATCTCAGCTGCTGCTCATATTACACATCTCAGCTGCAGCATAACCCTTTAATACACACCTTAGCTGCGCAATAACCTTATAATATGCATCTCAGCTGCTTTAGCTCCTTAAAATATACTTCTCAGCTGCTGCAGAATCTTATCACACACCCCAGCTGCTGCAGAACCTAATACACACCTTAGCTACTGAAGAGCCTTCTTAAATATGCATCTCAGCTGCTTTAGAACCTTATAATAATACACAACTCAGCTTCAGCAGAACCTTTTAATACACACCTCAGCTGCTGCAGAAGCTCCTCATACACAATTCAGTTGCTGCAGAACCTTACAATTCACACTTCGGTTGCTGCAGAATTTTATCACACACCTCAGCTGTTGTACAACCCCAATATATATATAGCTGCTGCAGAACCTTGTAATACACAACCCAGCTGCAGAAGAGCCTTTTATAATGTATCGCAGCTCCTGCAGAACCTCATAATACACATCTCAGCTGCTGCAGAAGCTTATATTATACACCTCAGCTGCTGCAAAACCTAATACCCACCTCAGCTGCTGAAGAATCTTGTAAATATGAATCTCAGTTTCTATCGAACCTTATAATACACATCTCATCTGCTGCTGAACCTCATAATACACATCTCAGGTGCAGAAGAGCCTTAGATAATGCATCTCAGCTGCTGCAGAACCTCATAATACACACCACAGCTGCTGTAGAACTTCATCATACACACAGCTGCTGCAGAACCTCATTATACACACCTCAACGGCTGTGGAACCTCAATATACAAAGCTGTTGAAGAACCCTATTATACACACCTCAGCTGCTTAAGAATCTCATTATAAACACCTCAGCTGCTACAGAACCTTATAATACCAAAGTCAGCTGCTGAAGACCTTTATAATGCAAACCTCAGCTGCTGAAGAGCCTTACAATACACATATCAACTGCTGCAGAACCTAATACACACCTCAGCTGCTGCAGAACCTTATAAATATGTATCTCAGCTGCTTTAGAGCTTTATAATACACATCTCAGCTTCTGCTGAACCTCATAATACACATCTCAGCTGCAGCAGAACCTTTTAATACACACCTGGGCTGCTGCACAACCTCATCATACACACATCAGTTCTTGCAGAACCTTATAATATGCATCTCAGCTGCTTTAGAATCTTATCAGACACATCTCATCTGCTGCTGAACCTCATAGTACACATCTCAGCTGCAATATAATCTTTTAATACACACCTCAGCTGCTGCAGAACCTCATAATACATACCTCTTTTGCTGCAGAACCGTAAACTAAAGCTTCTGAAGAATTTTAATAGACCTCAGCTGCTGCAGAATCTTATAATACACATCTCAGCTGCTTCAGAACCTCATAATACATATAAGCTGCTGCAGAACCTTATCATACAAACGTCAGCTGCTGCAGAATCTTATAATACACACCTCAGCTGCGGCAGAACCTCATAAAACACATCTCAGCTACTGCAGAAGCTTGTATTATACACATCAGCTGATGCAAAACCTAATACCCACCTCAGCTGCTGAAGAATCTTGTAAATATGAGTCTCAGCTGCTTTAGAATCTTATAATACACATCTCATCTGCTGCAGAACCTCATCATACACACCACAGCTCCTGTAGAACTTCATCATACACACAGCTGCTGTAGAACCTTATTATACACACCTCAACTGCTGCAGAACCTCATTTTATACAGCTGTTGAAGAACCTTATTATACACACCTCACCTGCTGCATAATCTCATTTTATACATATCTCAGCTGCTGTACAATCTCATTATACACATGTGAGTTGCTGCATTATCTCCTAATTCACCTCCGCTGCTGCTGCTAATGATGCAGTACAGAATGGCTTTCATACCTCTACGATACTGAATCATACCTATACTAAATATACATATGCTAAATCATTGCTTGTGATGTGCAGACAGCAGTGATGCCATGTAACGTATGAGTAGAGATGAGTGGACCTGAACTTTAAAGTTCGGTGTTCATATCCAACACTGACTTTACTAGAAAAATAATCAGTGTTTTCTCTAGTCATCCTCCACGACAGCACCACAGGAAACACAAAGAGGTTAAAAAACTCCTCCCCACCTCCCCTTTCCAGTGTTGTTTCTTGTCCCTACTGGGGCACGAAGAGGACCTGTGGTGCTCTGTGGCCAATGACTAGAGTACTGTGGGAAAGTAAAACAATTTATCTTACCACCGGGCAGCTGAGGTCGGAGCTTTCCGCTTCCCTCCTCCATCGCTGCTCCCATCTCCCCTGGATTCGGGACCTGCCTGCTCTCCCTGCGTCTCACATGAGGTAAAGCGGAGCATGTTCGACATGTCAGGGGCCTCCTTGAGCTCCCCGATACCTCCTCCTTGCTAACGTGCGGTGGCAATGGCACGCAGTAAGTGACGTCACCGGCGCACGCGGAGATGACGTACTTCCGGGAATATTCATTCCACCCTAGAACGCAAGCGCTGTTTCAGCCCCGCTACAGCACCAATGGGTTTGCCTTCTCATGGAGAGACCTACCTGGACCGTCTGAGGATGAAGAGTCGCCCATATGGGATTATGGTGCTGGGGCCTCGCACTCACATGTAAGTGCCTGGCTTGAAAACAACCTAAAGTAGGACTGCATAATGGGCAATCTTTTCCGCTCTGTGCTGTAAAACCCAGCGCTACCCCTGATCCAGTAAGTATACTGTGATGGTGGGATGGAGAAAACGTCTAGCCTCAAGTGTATCATGTGCGCTAAGAAACTCCCGTCTTCCAGTAGTAAAAAGCTGTGTCACCCCTACACTGATCAGGTGGTCAGGGAAGAACATCCTTCCCTTATCAGCGGATCAAAAATCTTGTGCGCTAGGTACATTTCTCTTTAGCCTTCTCTCAAACACTACCCTTAGCGGGCCCGGCCCCGAAGAATGGAAGCCAAACCCCATTAAAGTGTCGGTCTCTGTCTCGAAAGAGGACCCATACTTCTCTCCCAGACCCTTAGGTGAGGATTATGACTTTGTGTCCGAAACAGAAGGAGGGCCTGAAAATGAAAGATACTTCTTCTCAGGAGCTGCGGGGAGCTGTGCGAGATACCATGGGGGTTAATGTAGAAAAGACTACGAAGCCAGTGCAGGACATAATGTTCGGCTGCCTGAAAGCCCAATAGTGCAAGATTCCCTGTTCATAAGAATATCCAGGACTAAATCCTTCAGAATAGGAGATTCCGGAGAGACGCCTAGGCACTCTCTTGGAGCTTAGACACTGGTTTCCCACTTGAGGACGATACAGCCGAAACTTGGGAACTTTCTAAAGGGGACGTCTAGGTCTCTAGAGTTGCCAAAAGACAGCATTTCCTTTTGAGGACTTTTCACAGCTCAGGGACCCAATGGATAGGAGGATGAAAGCCTGTTCGTGACATTGTGGGAAACCTTGTTAGTTCTAAGGAACACTAATGTAGCCTCCACAGGTATACAAGATCCCTATATATGTGGCTGGGACGACTTGAAGACCACCTCTCTTGGGACACCCACCAGAGAAGACCTATTAGCTTCCTTTCCACTGCTTCAGAAAGCTACAGGGTTCCTAGTAGACTCCTCGGCTGAATCAGTCCGTGTTGCTGCAAAATTAGCAGTACTTTCTAACTCCGCAAGAAGAGACCTATGACTCAAACTATGGAGTGGTGAATAAACTGCTAAGATTAAAATTTGTAACATCCCCTTCAAGGGAAAGTATGTTTTTGGACCAGCTCTAGACGACCTTCTAGCCAAAGCCACAAAAAAACAATTCCGGAACAAAAACCCAAGAAATTTTTTCATGCTCTCAGGGCCAATTCTCTCATTATAAAGGAAGGGGTAAGTCATAACGGTGGAGCTACCCCAAGAGAGGAGAAAGTAGAAGTATCTTTTCCTCCCAGGAAATGCAAGAGCGTACCCAGCATCAGTATAAGCGATGACTCTGGCATGGCAGGAGGACATCTATCGAGAGTCTTCCCCCAATGGTCAACAGTCTCATGGAACCAATGGGTTCTGAACACCATCAAAGACGGAATGAAGATGGCATTCACCTTCTTTCCTCTACACCGCCTGGTTATCAACCACCCTGCCTCGACGACTTCCTGATACTTGTTCCTTCAGCCCCAATGCTCGAGCAGCATGTACAGAGGAACCTCATGGTACTGAAGGAACTAGGATGGATAGTGAACCAACAAAACTGATCTAAATCCATCTACGAAGAAGATTTTCCTCGGCATCCTACTGGCTTTAGACAGAATCAAATCCAGATTTCGGATCTCCACAGCCAGTGATCAGTAACTTTGAAATTGGCCATGTTAGTCCTAGGATCCATGACATCCTGCATTCAAACAGTAGCCTGGGCTCAGTTCCATACAAGAATGCTCCAAACAGCCATCTTAGCAGCCTGGGATGATTGCCCACGTCTCTATACAGGAAGCTTCCCCTATCTAGACCAATAAAATCATCTCTCCCAAGGTGGATGTCCATGAAAAACCTCCAAGGAGGAGCTGTTGGACTCCGAATTCTCCAGTAACAATAACCACAGACGCCAGCCAGCAAGGGGGGCATGGTGGCGCACATATCCTTCCAGGGGCTCTGAACGCACGAGATCAGTCTAAGGCCCTCAAACTACAGAGAACTAAATGCGGTGGATGAAGCACTCAAGGCAGCATCTCCACTGATCCAGAGATGATGGTGGCTCACCTTTGTCATCAAGGAAGCACTCGTCATAAAAAAGCCTAAAAATGTCTACGAAAATACTGAGCTGAGCAGAGAAGCACCTTCTATTTCTCTCCACATTTCATCTGAAGGGCTCCACAATCATGCAGGCAGTCTCTCAGTCAAAGAGATGTTAACTCGGGCGAGTGGGCTCTAAATTCAAAAGTATTTCAGAACTTAGTGGAGAGATGGGGCAACCCGGAAGTAGTCCACCTTGCAAGACAGCCGAACGCAAAAGTAAACCGTTGTTTTATTTCTAAATCCAACCGATTGGTGTCTTGCCGTGAATGCCCTCTCCCATTTGTGGGAGTTCAATTTAGCCTATGCCTTCCCATCAATTCCAGTGCTGGCAAAGATGCTATTCCACCAAGAGTTCACAAGCTCAGCCTAAAAATGTCTACAAAAATACTGAGCTGAGCAGAGAAGCACCTTCTATTTCTCTCCACATTTCATCTGAAGGGCTCCACAATCATGCAGGCAGTCTCTCAGTCAAAGAGATGTTAACTCGGGCGAGTGGGCTCTAAATTCAAAAGTATTTCAGAACTTAGTGGAGAGATGGGGCAACCCGGAAGTAATCCACCTTGCAAGACAGCCGAACGCAAAAGTAAACCGTTGTTTTATTTCTAAATCCAACCGATTGGTGTCTTGCCGTGAATGCCCTCTCCCATTTGTGGGAGTTCAATTTAGCCTATGCCTTCCCATCAATTCCAGTGCTGGCAAAGACGCTATTCCACCAAGAGTTCACAAGCTCAGCCTAATGGCATGGCTTCTGAAACCAAAATCCTAAAAGTCAGAGACCTGTCGGACAAGGGGATTGAGACGCTACAGAAAAGCCGAAATCTTGTTACGAACGCCATATTTGGGCAAACTATGGCAGACCTTCTCCTTCTGATGTGGATATGAATTACCAGATCCATTTTATCTTAAGGTGGCTCAGATCTTGGACTTTCTTCAGAATGGCTAGACAAAGGCCTAAACCTGGTACCTTCAAGATCCAAATCTCAGCCCGTAGCTTATACTTCGATGAAGATCTAGCAAGCTATCGGTGAGTTAGGTTTATGACTTCAGAAGTGCAACCGAAACAAATTTATCTAGTCCTTCGCCGGGACTTGAATATAGTCTTTAAGGGCCTAACACAACAACCCTTTGAGTCTATCACCTCAACAGATATTGAACCCTGTCCTGAAAAACTGTATCCTAGTAGCAATTACGTCAGCCAGACGAGTTGGTGAATTACAGACCACTACTAGACAGCCGTACCTAAAAATCCTGAACAACAGAATTATCTTCTATCAGGACCACTCATTTCTTCCAAAACTAGTATCGGATTTTCACAGATCCTAAGATATAATACTACCATCTTTCTGTCAGAGTCCATGTGACGATAAAGGGGAATTTCATTCCTTAGATGTACGCAGGCTGTTTTTACACTATCTTCAGAGAACCGATTGTGTGAGGAAGAACCATAATCTCTATGTCCACATCATGGGGCGGAATATAGGTACAAATCTGACAAAAAACAAAATTGACACCTAGAGCAGTCAGCAAAGCTTACAAAAACCAAGCTCTATCTTCTCCGAAAGACTTCACAGCTCATTCTACCAGATCGGTGTCTGTCTCTTGGGCCGAGAAGGCTGACGCTTCCATCGAGCAGATATGCAGAGCCGCTATCTGGTGATCAGTCTATACCTTCACAAAACACTAAAAACTGAATTTACTGTCTAAAAAGGACTAAAGGCGGCTTTACACGGAGCGGCATCGCTAGCAATATCGCTAGCGATGGCACCCGCCCCCGTCGTGTGTGCGTCACGGGCAAATTGCTGCCCGTGGCGCACAATCTCACTTGTCCATGTCACATGTACAGCCCTCGCTAACGACGTCGCTATGGGCGGTGAACAACCTCCCCTGAAAGGGGGAGGTTCGGTCGGAGTCACAGCGGCGTCACAGAGCGGGCCACCAATAGAAGCGGAGGGACAGAAAGCAGCCGCATCTCCGTCACTCCCACCTCGGTGCTCGTTGAGGACACAGGTACGCTGTAGTTCATCGTTCCCGAGGTGTCACACATAGCGATGTGTGCTGCCATGGGAATGACGAACAACCTGCGCCCTCAACAACCAACGATTTTTTGAAAATGAATGACGTGTAAACGATGGACGATTTGGTGAGTATTTTCCATTGTTAACGGCCGCTCGTTGGTGTCGCACGCGACGACGTCACTAACGATGCCGGATGTGCGTCACAGAATCCGTGACCCCGGCGATATATCATTAGATACGTCGTTGCGTGTAACGGGGCCTTTAGCCTTTGACCGTAAGGACCTTCAGGCTGTTGTGTCCCCCCCCTAAGAAATGTTCGTTTGTAGTTCTCCTGTGGTGCTGTCATGGTGGGTGAGTAGAGAAAGTAGAATTATGCCAGCTTTACACGAGACAATATATCGTGCAATATGTTGTCGGGGTCACGGTTTTCGTGACGCACATCCGGCATACCGCACGACGTCGTCTCGTGTGACACCTCCGGGCGACGCAGTATCGCTCACAAATTTTGAGTCGTGTACTGGTCGTTTATTTTTAAAATATCGTTTATTTTTATTTGTGCAGCTTGTTCATCGTTTCCGTGGCAGCACACGTCGCTCCGTGTGACACCACGGGAATGATGAACACAGCTTACCTGCGTCCCACGGCACCCGCCGGCTATGCGGAATGAAGGAGGTGGGCGGGATGTTTACATCCCGCTCATCTCCGCCCCTCCACTTCTATTGGCCAGCTGCCGTATGACGTTGCTGTGACTCCGAACGTCCGTCCCACTTCAGGAAGTGGACTTCGTCGTCCACAGCGAGGTCGTACGGCTGGTAAGTATGTGTGACGGGGGTTACACGAGTTTGTGCGACACGGGCAGCGATTTGCCCGTGACGCACAAACGACGGGGGCGGGTACGATCGCTCGTGCAATCGCACGAGAGATCGACTCGTGTAAAGCAGGCATTAGTATTTACCGGTAATTCAGTTTATAGGAAACCCTCCATGACAGCATGGATATTCCCCCTCTACCTGTTGCAAAAATGTTATGGTTTATTACTGATTTTAAAGTTTGAACCATTCGTACCAATGTAGTTACTTGGAAAAAATACTGGAGTGGGGAGGGCTTTTTTAATCTCTTTGTGTTTCCTGTCCCAACTCCTGTGGTGCTGTCGTGGAGGGTTTCTTAGAAACCCTGAATTATCAGTAAAAACTAATTTTATTTTTATGCCATGATCGCCTGCCCTAATATCCTCCCCCCCCCCCCTTTTTCCTGACATTGATACCCTTTCTGGAATATATCTGCTCTTTTTAAGGGCTTTTACAATATATTGAATGGTTGTTTTGGGTTTTTTTTTTACCATGATCACAATAAAATCATACATTATATTATATTGTAGTGATAATGGCCATGTTTTACACAACACAATTGTGATATGTTCTTTGCAGCACTTTTTAATTGTTTTTCATTTTTTATTGCTGTTATTTTGTGACTTTATGAATTTGTGGTAACAAGTGTGCAGCTGTGTGTGTCTCCCCTGCCCTCTGTGTCTCCCCTGCCCTCTGTGTCTCCCCTGCGCTCTGTGTCTCCCCTGCGCTCTGTGTCTCCCCTGCGCTGTCTCCCCTGCGCTCTGTGCCTCCCCTGCGCTCTGTGCCTCCCCTGCCCTCTGTGCCTCCCCTGCCCTCTGTGCCTCCCACGCCCTCTGTGCCTCCCACGCCCTCTGTGCCTCCCACGCCCTCTGTGCCTCCCACGCCCTCTGTGTCTCCCACGCCCTCTGTGTCTCTCACGCCCTCTGTGTCTCTCACGCCCTCTGTGTCTCTCACGCCCTCTGTGTCTCCCACGCCCTCTGTGTCCCCCACGCCCTCTGTGTCCCCCACGCCCTCTGTGTCCCCCACGCCCTCTGTGTCCCCCACGCCCTCTGTGTCTCCCACGCCCTCTGTGTCTCCCACGCCCTCTGTGTCTCCCACGCCCGCTGTGTCTCCCACGCCCGCTGTGTCTCCCCTGCCCGCTGTCTCCCCCACCCGCTGTGTCTCCTTTGCACTCTGTATCTCCCCTGCTCTGTCCCTCTGTGTCCCCACTGTTCTGTCTTTCCATCCTTTGTCCCTCCCTGTTCAGGGAGGGCTGTGGAGTCGGAGTCATGGAGTTGGAGTCGGTGTTCATTTTGGTGGAGTCGGTATAAAATGGACCGACTCCGACTCCTAAAATATATAATAAATTGGGTACAGTAGTTCAATATATATATATATATATATATATATATATATATATATATATATATACATTTTGAAATAAATGTTGTAGACCAGCTCACCTGTCAGAGCTCAAGCCCCGGCGTCCTTGTTCTCCTTATTGCACGGACCTGAAGTGGAAGACTTCCAAGATATGTAGAACAAGATGAAGAAGGATCCAGCAAGGCAGAATGACTCCAAGGGCAACAAAAGTTGTTGTTTTTTTTTTCTCTGACTTTATTATCTAAGAATAAAAAATTCCAGAGCTTTTGACAAGTTGTTAAGTGCAAGGTATATGCAGTATGGACTACGCGTTTCGTAATCTATATTACTTAGTGTATTACATATTTACAATTTATTACAGATTTTTGTGTTCTAAAGTTGTATTCCAATAAATATATTTTATGTTCTAAATATCTTGATTATTGTATCATAAAAATCATTAAATATCTGATGTTCACCTTGTACTACAATACATTTTTCACTTAAATATAAGCAATATATGTGGGAGTCAGAGTCGTGGAGTTGGAGTCGGTGCAAGAGAAATTGAGGAGTCGGAGTTGCAGGTTTGTCTTACCAACTCCACAGCCCTGCTCACAAGCTCGCATGCTGCATAGAAATCAGAGACATATAAGGCTGTTTTGATGAATAAACCTGTGGGCAACCATTTGTGAATGAGCCAGTGAGTATTGATTGGGGAAATTCATTGTTTCACGCTCGATATTTGTAGCTAACATATGTAATATAATTATAGAATTTCCTACTTACAGTAAGGCAATCTGATGACCACCTATTTAATATAAATTAAAATAGAGAATTTGTTAAGAAAATGAACTCTGCATTGGAAGCAGTCTGCCCCCCTTCAACAGTGGAGGAGTTTATTAATATTTTTAGTACCGATATTTTTTTTTTTTTTTTTTAAATCCACGTTGAAAGTCAGAGTTTTGTGGCTGTTCCTGTCATGTCCACTTTCTCTCTGGAGTCGCTGTGTGGTGAACCAATGACACTGGGTTCACCAACCTTTCTGAAGCCTGGTGGTGGTGCCCAGTTCCTGCCCGGCTTTCTCATGAGTGATATACCAACCCCTGTAACTCCACAGCTGCGTCCATCAGTCGGCATTATGGATCTGCGAACGCCATTGATAGCAGGGAGCTCTCCTCCTCAGCCTGTGCTTCCAGCTCATAGAGATAAGAGTGGCACACCCACTGTTGCAAGCATTTATGATGATCTTCTAAGCCCAAGTCTTGGATCCACACCTTTAAGTTCAAGAAAACTGACAAACCTTTCCACAGTGCAGGCATCTCACATAGGAGTAGTCCCATCCACCCCATGTGCACCTGCAAGAGTTTTTAGTCCAGCAACCGTTATGCAAACCAGGAAAGGAGCTTTTCTCCTGCACAAGTGGATCCCTTTTACACACAAGGTGACGCTTTAACATCTGATGACCATCTGGATGATTCTTGGGTTACGGTATTCGGGTTTCCTCAAACCTCCGCCTCCTACATTTTACTAAAGTTTGCTCAGTACGGGAATATAGTAAAACATGTGATGTCCAATTCAGGGAACTGGATGCACATACAGTACCAGTCCAAACTGCAGGCGAGGAAAGCATTAAGTAAAGATGGGATGGAAAAATATTTGGAGATTGCATCACGATTAGTATGAAACCTTGTATTGATAAGAGTATAATGGATAGTGGAGAGAAGACGTCGGTGACTTCGGCCTCCACACCATCAGTAACAGTTTACGGGACTCCTACTCAACAAATTAGTACTCCAAGATCAGGAATGAGACCTCTTGCATCAGCATACAGAGTTTCAACTAGTGACTACCAGGTTTTGTCAGACAAGCAAATGCCTAAAAAGGATGAGAGCCTCGTATTTAAAGACATGGAATTTGTCTTCGGATGGTAGATGGGATCTAGAAAACGGACATTGACTTATTACCCTCACTGCCACATTTCTTGGTAAGTTCTATAACTGCTTCTGGCAGAAGAAGATACCATTGTGAAGACACCAGACTTGCCTTTTACATAACCTGTACCGATGTGCAGAGACTTCTCATTCATGGTGTACCAGAGCTATCTGTTGTGTATGAAAATATATATGTTGCTGTTTGGACTGACATAATTGATGAATGTACCATCATCTGTACACAAACATCCCTAAACCATTGGAAACCTCTACTAATGTCTTACCCAGGTTTTCTTCTCACCATCAATAATGCACTACTTGTTTCCTCAAATACAAGCTATTTCTAGCGCTTTGTTTTATGTTATTGATTGTAATGAATTTTTCCCCAAAAAATGTGTTTCATGCTTGATCACATTTTAGTTTTATTCTTTTTCTAATAAATGTATATAAAATGTTAAAAAAATATATATATTCTTAGTTCCATGCTGTACAAACTTTGTTTTTCTTTTTCATGTTTATTTTAGGATAAGGTATATGTTACATAGTTAGAAAATGAAGCGTAAAAAAAAAAAAATTCTTGACCTATTGTACTTGACTATTTGTAATGACTTAAAATTGATATGTTAATAATAAAATTATTTTAGTACTTTATTATGAGTCAAAAACTCCTTTTTTCCTAAAAATATATGCCATTATAAAGTGGCTATTTACTTGTTTGATAGCAACATAATATAATGATCCGAGAAAAATGTTTCTACTATTTATGTCTCCTGTGATGTATATACAGCAGTCGCAGTGTGCACTGTGTGGCCTTGTCTGCTAGCAGTGTCGCTGCCTGGCCAGAACAAAGAGAATTAAAGTCCCAGTGCTGGCCCAGCAGCATCACTCCTAGCATATATGGCCTCATAATGCACTCTGTGCCGCCATGTCTGTTGAGGTGATGGCCATGAAGCAGCGCGCCCTGCACAGCCACATGTCCTCCGGAGAGAAGCTGAATAGGAGACAAGCAGGGGAGGTGAGTGAGGCTTGTTGCTGGCTTTTCCATATGAAAAATATCTCTAATGTGTTTCTGTGTGTATGTATGAAGTGTATATCTATGTATGTCAGTATGTGTGACTGTGTATATATTTATCTGTTTATATGTATTTTTGTGAATTTGTCTTCAAATATATGTACGGTATGTATGCCTGTATCTGTACATATCTGTGTATGTGCTTGTCTGTGTGTGCATGAGGCCCACTGAGACTTTTACCTGGTGCCCACAAAAACCTGGAGCTGGCTTTGTCTAGAAGCATGAGCTGGGCACAATGTATGGGCTTTACAATGTATTGAGCAATACAATGGCAGATTTGCAATTTTCACTCTGCAACATCCATTGCTGCTTGTTTCTGGAAAACACCCATGGTGTCAAAATATTCACTACACCTGTGGATAATTTCACAGACAGGTGTAATTTCAAAATGGGGGCACTTGAGGGGAGATTCTGCTCTTCTGACACTTAGGTGCTCTGTATTTGGAGTCTGCAAACTATTCTAGGAAAATCTGTGCTGCAAGGGTCAAATAGTGCTTCTTCCCTCCCTTGCACGTGTCGCCGTGTGGCTAAGTAGTACTCAGCAGCCATATATGGAGTATTGCTTTGCTCAGAAGAAATTGTGTGACACATTTTGGTGGTATTGTTAACCATTTTCCCATGTGAAAATGTAAAATCTGAGACTAAAACAATGTTTTTCTGGTAAAAATATATTTCCTTTTTCTTCACTACCCAATGGTATAAAATTCTGTGACACACCTGTAGTGTCAATATGATCACTGTACCCCTGGATGAATTCATTGAGAGGTGTATTTTGTAAAATAAGGTTACTTATGGGGGATTTCTGCTGTTCTGGCACCTCAGAGGCTGTGCCAATGTGTAATTAAACCTGCAATCCATAACTGCATAATTTCACTATAATAATTTGCTCCTTCCCTTCTGAGCTTTCTGCTGAAAAGTAGATCCCGATTACAAGTATGATATTGGCACGCTTAGGAGAAATTGCACAATAAACTGTGTGGTCCCATTTTTTTCTTATTAGCCATTAGAAAAATTAAAAACTTGGGGCTAAAAACATTTTAGTAGTAGAATGTAATTAATCTTTTTCACCACTCAATGGTATAAAAGTTTTCGAGGCACATGTGATGTTTACATGCTTACTGCATTACTTGAATTAATTCAGGGGTGTAGATTGTAAAATATGTTTATTTACGTTATCGGAGGGGGTCTGCTTTTATGGCACCTCAGGGACAAAGTGACATGGCACCCTCAAACAATTCCAGCCATATCAACGCTGCAATATGTCAATCTTTCCTTTCTGAGTAGTGGTAAGTGAGCACTAAACTGCTTGAGTGCACGGTACTCAAATCAAGCGGGGCCGATGCTGGGACGGGGTCAATTCAAGTAATGAGTATAATGCAAGTTAATGTAGAACTCGAGCAATTTTCCGGCAGACCCCCCCCCCCCCAGAAGGGCTGGGGGTAGGAATATTGCTGAAATTTATGGAAATGGCACACAAATGGAATGGAAACAGCATGGAGAAGATGCCTGGATGCATCTCTGACTCCCAGGGCAGTACTGGGAATTAAATAAGGAAATGCATTTAACAAACGACAAGGGGATCCTCCTATTTTGACAACCAGCCAAGGTAAAGCAGATAGATGCTGGCTGTTATTAAGAGACTGGAAAGGTTCATGGGTATTTCGCCCTTCCCAGCCTAAATATACTAGCATGCAGATGCCACATCTAATAGATGCGCCTATTCTGGTGCTTCACCTCAGCTTTTTCTGATTGCCCTACTGCAGTGGCAGTCTGGGTTATACTGTTTGGTGTTGATGTCAGCTGTAAATTCTCAACTGGCATCAAGCCCAGGCGTTAGTAATGGAGAGGCATCTTAACAGATACTCTCATTCCTAACCCAATAAGTGTAAAGTGAAAAAAAACACACACAGGAAAAAAAAATTTGAATAATGACTCCCCCACACTATCACTTGTTCACAAAGTTATTTAAAAAAAAAACAAAAAAAAAAAACATGCTCCAACATAATCTATGATGTACTGGTCCCACGATGACCCTCAAATCGGTACTTCAACCTATAGAGCCTCTTTCAAAAAACAAGGCTCCATAGACCACTCCCTGTATTTCTAACGCGTGGTGACATCACTGAGTTCCTGATTTCACTGAGCATGAGAAATTCTGGGTCTGTCTCTGACCAGGAGTGACCTATGGAGCCTTGTATTTTGCCAAATTTTTAACACTAAGGTTCAGATACGACTTTAAAGGAGACAATTAAGTACCGTATTTTTCGGACCATAAGGCGCACCGGATTATAAGGCGTATTAGCAATGAGCGCCTGCTAAAGCGCGTAGGTTCATTTATAAGGCGCCCCGGATTATAAGGCGCAGTGCATTAAGTTCATGACAGCTGCAGACAGGCTGGGCTGCAATCTGGAGTTCAGGTGAGAGCACCAGAGATCACCCCGGCCTGTCTGCAGCTGTCATAAACTAAACCGCAATCACCGGGAAATCAATCACTCGGCGCTCGCGGTACAGTATAGGCTACACGCCGGAGCTCAGGCGAGACCTCCAGAGTGCAATGCAGGTAACTGAATGCAGGCCTGGCATTACTGGAGATTCCTCCGGTAGCCAGTTCGACGCTGCTCTTATGTACAGCATTCTAACATGCTATCTATAAGAGCGCAGGCCGCGCTGTAAAACATAAAAAACACTTTACTCACCTAAACCGGTCGCTCCGGTGCTGGTTGGCCAGATGGGCACCGCTGTTCTCCGGGACTGGCGCCTCCTCTTTCAGCCATGTTGCTCTTCTGTCTTCTGAAGCCTGTGCATGACGCATCCACGTCATACACACTCTCTGGCACTGAGGTCCTGCGCAGGCGCACTTTGATCTGCCCTGCTCAGGACAGATCAAAGTACGGTATTGTAGTGCGCCTGCGCAGGACCTCCGTGCCGGCGAGTGTGTATGACGTGGACGCGTCATGCACAAAGGCTTAAGAAGACAGAGGAGCAAGATGGCCAAAAGAGGAGGTGCCAGTCCCGGAGAACAGCGCCGCCCATCTGGTTAACCAGCACCGGAGCGACCGGTTTAGGTGAGTAAGCATGTCTCTTAACAGGAGGCATAATGCTCGCTTGTATTCATATATAAGGCGCACTTTCGATTTCTGAGAAAATTATAGGCTTTTATGTGCGCCTTATAGTCCGAAAAATACGGTAATTTTATTATATTGGTTAATATAAAATACAAATTTAAGGAAAAGTGTGTTATTGCATACACTTTTGTATCTTTAACATACAGGGGTTAAGCACTTACATCACCAAGCAGCTTTTAAACATCATCTGTCGGGAACATCAGTCGGAGAAGCATGACAAATGTAAGCCTATGGGCGTGGAATCCGTCAAATGAGCAACTGTGTCAGATGTGTAAATTCCTTTCTGGTTAAAAATATCTCTCTCTCTCTCTCTCTCCCCTCCCCGATATATAATTTTTACCACTATCTGCGACGGATCAGACACAAAACGGATTGTGACTGAGGGTAAAAGACGGAAATGTGAAAGTAGCCTAAGAGATCAGTCAAATGTGCTGATCTCCCAGCAAAAATGGGTATGAAACACCTGTAATACCCCATTATGCCAAGGAAAGTTATCACCTACTTTGTGGTAAGGGGCGGGGCAAGTTATGTATAGCTTCAACTTTATTAATTTGTGGTTTGATAACCTCTCGGCCTATCACATTACCCAAGTAGCGAGCTTCTTTAAGATCTATTGCACATTATTTTGGGTTTGCTGTCAAACGGCGTGACAAAAGCGATCTTTTCTTTTGCTGATTCTGTCAGTGGTACTTCCTAGTAACCCTTGGTCAAATCGAGAGTTGTAAAATACTGTGCTCATCTCATTCTGTCAATTAACTCATCCACCCTGGGCATTGGATAAAGGTCAAATTTTGACACTATTCAACTTTCAGAAATCGTTACAAAATTGTTATGAACCAACTGGGACCAGTGCAATAGGGCTAGCCCATTCACTCCTGGACTTTTCAATAATGCCTAGCTGTAGCATTTTTTTCTCCTCCACCACAATGGTTTGCCTGCGAGACTCCATCACATGATATGGCTTCATTCGTACCTTTACGTGAGGCTCAATGACAGTCATGTCGATTACTGATGTTTGGTCGGGCAGGTCTGAGAATACATCCGCATTGCGCTGTACTAATTTACGAGTCTCCCGTCTTTGCTGTTTTGTTAGGGAGTCCCCTATCTTCATTCTGGATTCCTCATCACCGATGTCTACCTTGGCCGGTGTTAAAGGGTCCAAAGGAGATATAACGGGGGGTACATTAGTCACCATACATTCTCTATCCTTCCAGGCCTCCAGGAAGTTCACATGGTATATTTGTTCTGGTTTTCTCCTACCAGGATGATACACTTTGTAATTTAATTCCCCAATTTTTTTCCCGGATCTCATAGGACCCTTGCCATTTGGCTAAGAATTTTCTTTCAGCAGTGGGTACCAACACTAATATGCGATCTCTTTTTTTGAAGGGCCTGACAATAGCCTTTCTATTATACCTAATACTTTGAGCCATCTGAGCATCCAACAGATGGTCCTTAACAATCGGCATTACCACTCTAATCTGGCCCTGCATAACCATAATGTGGTCAATTACGCTTTTATGGGGGTAGGTGCTTGTTCCCATGCTTCTTTAACAATGTCCAACAGATCCCGGGTATACCTACCATATATTAATTCAAATGGTGAGAAACCTGTGGCACTTTTCGGATGGCGAACATTAAATACGGTAATAACATGTCCTAATCCTTCCCGTCCTTGGAAACCACCTTTTAACATAGTTTTCAGCGTTTTAGTGAACCACTGTACTAGTCTTAACAGTCTGCGGATGGTACACCGACCTGCGTAGCTGCGTAATCTGCAGATGTTTACAAAATTCCCTGGTGATCTTAGACATAAACGGGATTCCCTGATTTGGAAGGATCTCCTTAGGCAACCAAACACGACAGAACATGGCAAACAACTCTCGAGCAATAAGCTTCGTCGAGGTGTGTCGTCGGTGTACCGCCTCAGGGTAACAAGTAGAAATTTATTACCACCAATATATGTTGGTGACTCCTAGCTGATTTCACAATTGGTCCTACCAGATTCATGGCAATCCGCTCAAAAGGAACCTCTATTATAGGCAATGGAAGGAAAAGAAAGTAGTCTGGCGCTACGGAGTAATGATAGCCACTCAGGATAAATGTCCAGCTTTTTTATTCTTGCAGTATTAAAATAGAGTGCTGATTGACACAGATCATGGCCAAACTCCAATGTACAAGAATTGTTTGACAGTTGCAACGCGTTTCGACTACATATTGCAGCCTTTGTCAAGTGATACTGACTTGCTTGCGATTTTCAGGAATGCCCTGGTTACCTATTGTTTGGTTACCCCGCCCTTAACTTTGCCCTCTGCCGAGATGGTGGAGCATGCTTCTAATAAGCTTCTCCCTCGCCACCTGTTTGTCTTTAATATACAGACTGGTTAAACACTCATTGCTTGAGTATTGTGTAAAGCTCCTGCTTGCAGTTCTCTTGCTGGCACTGTCTCTTTCCAGATCGTTCCTTCCTCCTATTCTGTATCCCGCACACCTGTCAGCAACCTGATTATCGTCTGCACCTGCCGTGGAACTACAAGTCCCAGACTGTACCTGAGTTCCCACTTGTCAGTGTACTTGCTGCCTTTAGCGTTCTCCCTGTTTCCCGCTACTGGACTCCAGCTATTACCACCAGTATCGTGACAGAATACTCAAGCTCTAAGAATGGAGTCCGCTGTGAATAAGGATGCACGTATGAAGCAGATGCAAGCCACGATGTCCGATATGCGTACTGAAGTTCAAGCTTACCAAACCAAACCAGAGGCTTTTGAAGGACAGTCTAATCACCAAGCCCAGGTCTATGGACAAGCAATTCAAGATCTACGCAATACCGTGCAGGCACTAACAGATCGGCTTGTTTTCCTGGAAAATCAGTCTCCTGCTTCAGCAGTCTCCCTACCTGCAGTAATGCCTAAGTTGCCACCATTTAGATTTGGCGGAGACCGCAACAAATTCCAGGGTTTCCTCAACCAGTGCCGACTATATTTCGACACAACTGCCACTCAGTTTCCTACGGACCGATCCAAGGTATCGTGCATCATTATGTTACTTACTCATAAAGCCATTGCTTGGGCTTATCCATTAATTGATGATCCCAATCGTGGCGCCACAGCCGAGTCTGCCTAACTAGTATTACGCCAGGGCCGACGGCCTGTAACCGAATATGCGATGGACTTTAAAAGATAGGCCGTTTATACTTATTGGAATAACGCAGCAAAATTATCATTTTTCAGAAAAGGACTATCCAACTCATTAAAAGATGAGCTTGACCGTGGTGAGACCCCAGTACAATTGGATGCGTTTATTAATTATTGCATTCAGATTGACATGCGACTATCCAAAAAGTGACAGGAGAGATGGGCTGCCTGGAATTATGACATTAATCAAGCTACCTCGCCGTCTGCTGTCATGCCCAGGGAGGCCAAAAAAAGAAGTCCCCGAGAACCTGGCACTAAATCTATGCAGATAGACTCCAAATTGAAATGGGAAAGTGCAGAGCGAAGGGAGCGTAGGTTCCGGGACAATTTGTGCCTTTACTGTGGAAAGTTGGATCATTTCCTCATCAACTGCCCCAGCCGCTCTCGGAAGTTAGTTGCAGCTCTGACAGATCTTGACTTCTCTGATGCAGACTCCACTATCTCAGAGCCAGAGACACCAGAGAAGACAGCTGTCCATTCCATCTCAGCAGTGGCCCCTCACCTTCATGGAGGAAATAAGGACTCTCATTGTTTTCTTCCAGTCAAGCTCCTAATAAACTCACTCACAGTGGATTTCTACCTCTGCTATGGTAGACTCGAGAGCTAGTGGCAATTTCATGGATCTATCTTTTGCTCGGAAACATAGGGTTAAATGTCACACAAAATCCTCACCTGTGGTTATGCAGACAGTTGATGGCTCCCCATTAAGCTCAGGGCCAGTGGATCAGGAAACAGTGCCACTTGAAATCCTCATAACTCCTTGTCACCATGAAGTACTCCCATTCCTATTAATTTCTTCTCCACATTTTCCTGTCATCTTGGGTCTACCATGGATGCAAGTGCAGAATCCAACCATTAACTGGGAAACTAAAGAAGTAATCTTTTCTTCTGGCAAAACTCCTCTGGTAGCTCCATCTGAACCAGGTTCAAATGTTTCCATTGACGATAACAAGGCAACAGGGTTACGTCCTGCATACAGTGACTTTACAGATGTTTGTGATAAACAAAATGCAGACAAGCTCCCCCCTCACCGCCCTTATGATTGTCCAATAGAATTACTCCCTGGTGCACCCATACCATTCGGACACATTTACCCTTTGGCAACCCCGGAATTACAGGCCCTCAAGGACTATATCGATGTAAATTTAGCCAAGGGATTTATACGTTCATCCTCCTCACCGGCGGGTGCACCCATATTCTTTGTAAAAAATAAAGGTGGCTCCTTAAGACCCTGCATAGATTACCGTGAGCTTAATAAAAGTACCATCAAGAATCGCTACCCACTACCCCTGATTCTAGAACTCCTAGAAAGAGTACGATATGCAACGATCTATACCAAATTAGACCTAAGAGGCGCATACAACTTAGGGGTACTTCTCACATAGCGAGATCGCTAGCGAGATCGCAGCTGAGTCACGGTTTTTGTGACGCACCAGTGACCTCATCAGCGATCTCGCTGTGTGTGACACTGAGCAGCGATCTGGCCCCTGCTGTGAAATCGCTGCTCGTTACACACAGCTCTGGTTCATTTTTTTGAACGTTGCTCTCCCGCTGTGAAGCACACCGCTGTGTGTGACAGCGAGAGAGCAACGATCTGAATGTTCAGGGAGCCGGCTTCTGGCAGCCTGCGGTAAGCTGTAACCAAGGTAAATATCGGGTAACCAAGCAAGCGCTTAGCTTGGTTACCCAATATTTACCTTGGTTACAGCGTCCACCGCTCTCAGGCTGCCAGCGCTGGCTCCCTGCACACGTAGCCAGACTACACATCGGGTAAGTAAGCAAAGCGCTGTGCTTATTTACCCGATGTGCACTCTGGCTACGAGTGCAGGGAGCCAGCGCTAAGCGGTGTGCGCTGGTAACCAAGGTAAATATCGGGTAACCAAGCTTCGTTACACGATATTTACCTTTGTTACCAAGCGCAGTATCGCTTCCACGCGTCGCTGCTGGCTGGGGGCTGATCACTTGTCGCTGGTGAGATCTGCCTGATTGACAGCTCACCAGCGACCATGTAGCGACGCACCAGCGATCCTGACCAGGTCAGATCGCTGGTGGGATCGCTGGAGCGTCGCTAAAGTGTGACGGTACCCTTAGTCCGCATAAGACCTGGGGATGAATGGAAGACTGCCTTCAGATCCTGTTACGGACATTTTGAGTATTTAGTGATGCCTTTTGGTCTTTGTAATGCTCCAGCCACCTTCCAACACCTCGTCAACGACATGTTTAGAGACATCCTGGACCAGTTTGTAATAATCTATCTCAATGACATCTTGATTTTCTCCAACTCAGTGGAAGAACACCAGCTGCATGTGGCACTTTTTCTGGAACGATTAAGACAGAATCGACTCTACATTAAGATCAAAAAATGTGAATTTCACCAAGATGAAATACAATTCCTTGGTTACATTATCTGCCCTCAAGGTCTATGCATGGACTCTAGTAAGATTAAGGAGATTCTGGACTGGCCGACTCCTAACAGCGTAAAACAAGTTCAACGCTTTATCGGCTTTGCTAATTTTTATAGACGCTTCATTAAAAACTTTTCGGAGATCATTGCTCCCATCACACAACTCACTAAGAAGGCAAATGTCTTTGCATGGTCCCCCGAAGCAGAGGAACCCTTTTCCAATTTAAAATCCAAGTGTACGACAGCCCCTGTGTTAATCCATCCCGACTCAGAACTTCCTTTCATTATGGAAGTCGATGCCTCTGATTGTGCTTTAGTAGCTGTTCTGTCCCAGAGGAAAGGAGATAAGTGTTTATTACATCCCTGTGCCTTCTTCTCCCAACTTTTATCTCCGGCAGAAAGAAAATATGATGTAGGGAATAAGGAATTGCCATCATTGCAGCTTTTAAAGAATGGAGACTAGAGATGAGCGGTGTTCGAAACGAACTGTTCGCCAATCTCAAATTCGACCTGTTTTAGGCGATGTTCGAGTCGTTCAATGAACGCGAACAATTAGCTTCAAATTCGATAGTTCGAGGTTATGTTCGATAACGGTTCGATCACCAAAAGCATAACTGGCTTTTCACAGTAATACTGTCATTCAATGTTAATAATAATATCCAAATCCAATGTATAGTGTGTGGGGGGGCGGGCTTTAGATCAGTGCTGCTGAAATCATTGCGATCTCCTTTTTTTTTTTCCTAACCGCATGTACAGTGGAGCGGTGCAGGCTGTCAGCCAATCACACACAGCAAAGTGCATTTTTTGCACACAAGCAAGGGCATGTGTCATTGGCTGTGTATGTCACATGTCCTTGCCCTATAAGACCCGGACATTTTCCCCATCGCCGCCATTACCTCAGTGCTGCAGTTGTGTGTCAGTCACCGCTACTGCTGCTGTGGGCGCTATAAAGTGTAATAGAGAGATAGGTTTAGGAAGTAGGGACTAGTTGTAATTTCAGCCCTTTTCAGGGCTACGTTAGCGCAGTTCCTAGCGATTTTTGCCAGGCAGGTCTGTGCCAGTGCTGTGAAAGTGTTTTTCACAGCATCTGGCCAAATCTAGCTCAGGCAATCCTTTTGGGCAGGTAGTGTAGCACTGCTGTGAAGAAAGCTACACCACCTGTTTATCCAGTAGCCAATTTTTTACTGCAGCTAGCCCAGGCAATCCCTTGGGCATAGTAGCAGTGTCTGGTAGTCAGTGGTGTAGCCCAGCTGTAAAGTAAGCTACACGGCCTGTCTATCCAGTAGCCAATTTTTTTACAGCAGCTAGCCCAGGCAATACTTTGGGCATAGTACCACTGTTTGGCCGCTCAGCTTTGCTCGATTTCCATCCTAATTGTTTTTGCTTTTGCCAACAACTGTAGAGTTGCCAATTTGTTCACATACAAAATGAGTGTCAAAAGGCCAGATGCTGGTGGAAAGGGGAACAGGCGTGTTGGAAAGGGAAAAAACGTTTGTGTCCGTGGGGTAGGTGATAAAGCAACAGTAACCTCTGCTGAAGAAAGACCATCTTCCAGCCAAAGTAAGATGTCTACTTCTTTCCGTGGACAATCTGATATGATCACTTTCTTACGGACACGACCATCGCTACCAAAGGCATATGAGGCACAAAAAGAGCAGGTGCTTGAATGGATCTCAAGTGCTCTATCAAGTGGCCTCTCCTCCACCTCAACTTCCACATCCCAAATACTCCAGTCCTCTGAGTTGTCACCCCAATCGCACTTGCTTCCTAACAGCTCTCAAGTCTCCACCCACCCTGCTGAATATGGGGTAACAGATGGTTGAGTCTGCAGAGCTGTTCAGTCACACTGTAGCCTGGGAATCAGAGGTCTGCACTGATGCCCATAAGCTTTGTGAGTCGGATCCAGGCACAAATGAAGAAGGTTCTGAGCATAATGTAGACCCTCATTCCCAAACTGTAACTCCTCTCGGTGGAGACAATGAGGAACATGCTGATGAGACTCAGATACCCGATTGGAACGACAACTTTACTATTTGGTCAGGGTAGGAAGAGGTTGGCTCTGAGGACGAGGGGTGTGAGAACACACAGGGTGATGATGAGGTTGGAGATCCCACTTACTGTCAACCCACAGTCAGCCAGTCGATGAGGTCAGCAGAGAAGGTGGAGGAGGATGCTACTGACGACAAGGTTAGGTTGCGTCTTCCTGGACAGACACGGAGTACTAGAAGCGCACGTCAACAACTGCATCCTCAGCCACAACTCTGCCTCTGAGCAGAAGTCGTGGTGGCTCTGCAGGTCGCATGGGCTCTAAGCCTTTCCTAACCTTGGCCTTTTTTGACATCGCAAAGGATCACCCAACTCATGTCATCTGTAAGATTTGTCACCAATCTCTAAGTAGAGGCCAGAAACTCACTAGTTTGAGTACTTCGTCCATGAACCGTCACATTGATATGAAGCATAAGTCGCAGTGGGAAGCTCACTGTGCTACAATGCGGCCTAGCGGGGCAGGCCAACCACCATCTGCCCCATCAAGTGCATCCTCATGCTCTTCATCCTCTGTGACTGTGGGGACAGCAGTCACACATGCTTTTGGACGCAGACCTTCCACCTCTTCCACTTGTTTTGGAAGTGGAAACAGCTGCTGGTGTTAAGCTCTCTCCGACATTGAGAGCACCACCTTTGGATGAAGGCAACATTATATCTCCGCCTGCACCGTCTTCACAGACCAGCAGTTTGCCAGGGACACCCTACTCAATGCCGTCTCGGCACAGCAGCCAGCCCTCGGTCCCTCAGATGTGGACAAGTAAAAGACCATTTCCTCCTAGCCATGACAAAGCTAAGAGGTTGAATTTCACCATCTGCAAGCTGTTGGCTACGGAAATGCTGCCTTTCCACCTGGTGGACACAGAGGATTTTCGAGACCTTATGTCCATCGCAGTGCCCCAGTACCAGATGCCCAGTTGCCACTACTTCTCCAAGAAAGATGTACATGCGCTACACCAGCATGTCGCACACAACATCACCGCTTCCTTGAGAAACTCTGTGTGTGACAGGGTGCATTTCACCACAGATACTTGGACCAGTAAGCATGGACAGGGGCGTTACATGTCGCTGACTGGGCACTGGGTAACTATGGTGAGAGACGGAGAAGAGTCTGCTGTACAAGTTTTGCGTCCCCACGAGTTGTGCGTCAATCCTCTTATTGTAGAAGTTCCTCCACTGCTTCTGCCTCTTCAACCTCGTCTCGGTCCTCCACCTCCGCCCAAAGCCTGTCTGGTAAGGCCACCCACGTTGTAACTGCGCACAAGAAATCCCGTACACCTCCTTACTATGCTGGCAGCAGAGCTCAATGGCATCAGGCGGTCTTTACTTTCAAATGTCTGGGAAATGTGAGTCACACAGCTGAGGAGTTGTGGTCAGCTCTGGAGACCGAGTTTCATCAATGGTTGTCTGCACTCAACCTGCAGCCAGGGAAGGCCATGTGCAACAATGCTGCAAACCTGGGTGCGGCCCTTCGCCGGAGCAATGTGACACGTGCCTTGTATGGAATTTATAGAATAAGGGGGCACCTTTCCCCTATTGGGATCACCATCAGCAAAAATTGGGGAAAATTCAAACAAGAGAAAAAGAGTTGCTGTATATAGAGATCAACCAAAGCATTTTTGTTCAATTAAAAAAATTTAATTTTATTAGTACAAAATTTATGCATACATAGAATCCACACAAGACAGTGAAAGGGTTAAAAACCATTTAAAATATGTATAATCAACGAACACCCCAATACATGGTTCCATGTCAGGAACCTGACACCGAAATTTCGAATATCACTTATACTAGATGTACCATGCAATAATAAATCCAGGTAGGATGCAGAACATGAATGTCATCCGTTACTGCAATCATATACCCAGTTGTACTTAAAAGTATAGCATACTATCTGACACCACCATTGTTAAATACAATATAATAATTATAGACAACCAGCAGGACAAATGGAAATAAAAACCTTATATAAAGGAAAGGAAATCAGCGTACAACAGACACCGATTTAAGTATGGTAAAACACCAGCTATCCAAAGGCGTCCAAAATGAAACATCAGGTTACCTGCTAGAGGTCCAGATTTAAAGCAGTGCAAGGTCACAGGATCGGTGTAGGTATGGGGTGTTGCCCCACGCGTATCACCACAGAGAATGTGGCTTCGTCAAGGACCAAAAAATAAGTGATACCATCACCGATCGTAGTGCAATTTAGCCCCTGAGCTGAGCACTTACCAGCTGGGTCTAATCCTGCTGGAATGCCATGTGAGGCATTACATCAGAGTCCAGAAATAACCAGGTCAGTAAAGCAAGCTGAATTAGCACCTGTCCCCACACACATATAATAGAGCATGCGCGATGGTAAGAGATTGGTGATGGAAATGTTCACTTAAGCGGGCTTCACACGCTACGAGATCGCTACAGCGATCTCGTTGGGGTCACGTATTTTGTGACGCACATCCAGCCGCTGTAGCGATGCCGTTGCATGTGACGCCTATGAGCGATTTTGCATCGTTGCAAAAACGTGCAAAATCGCTCATCGGCGACATGGGGGTCCATTCTCAAATATCGTTACTGCAGCAGTAACGAAGTTGTTCCTCGTTCCTGCGGCAGCACACATCGCTCCGTGTGACACCGCAGGAACGAGGAAGCTCTCCTTACCTGCCTCCCAGCCACAATGCGGAAGCAAGGAGGTGGGCGGGATGTTCGTCCCGCTCATCTCTGCCCCTCCGCTTCTATTGGGCGGCGGTTCAGTGACACTGCAGTGATGCTGAACGAACCGTCCCCTTAGAAAGGAGATGGTTCGCCGGTCACAGCAACGTCGCAGGGAAGGTAAGTAGTGTGATGGGTCCGGGCGATGTTGTGCGACACAGGCAGCGATTTGCCCGTGTCGCACAACAGATGGGGGCGGGTACGCACGATGGCGATATCGGTACCGATATCGCAGTGTGTAAAGCGGCCTTTACTCAAATGAAATCGTACATGCCAAAGAAGTAGTAAATCAAATCTCATATATTTGCCCACCAAAATATAATGTTAACCAAGAGTGAATACATGTATTTTTGAAAGTGACTCAAGCCCTCAGTGGACTGCCAGTAGTATGCATGTCTGGTAACCTAGCAACACAGGTAAACAGGTAACGATCCATACATGCATTATCACGGCGAACCGATCAGCGCATATATATGTATCATTTTGGAAAATTCCTCATATCACAATATCAACAAGTAATCCCACCTAATAAGCATATAAGATGGACTAAAATATATGTAGAGAGTGATTTTGAACATGGTAGGGCAAGAATAATCATATTGTAAAAGTTAAATCAACCTGTAGATCAGATTCGGGTTGAAAAGCACAGGTTATCCAGGTACATCACATACATATCCCAATGTATTTGCCCAAAACTGATACCCTGTGGAGCAAGTTCAATATTCACACATGAAAGCAAATATAACTTTATAAGACCATTTTATCGACAGATTGCCGGCAATACATATATCTAAAAACCTGGTAGCGTAAATGCACAGATCTGTATCACAGCGTATACTGACACAATACATCGTACAAATCCTAGAGAACCAGCCCGCTTATACACTTATCAAATGAAAATTTCTTTATATTAAAGTATCTAAACCAAATACCCCCTTATGAATATATGAGAAACAACACTGAGCAAGTTTGTTCATGAAGAGAAATAACGACTGTAAAGCAAGTTCAATGTCCACCAGAAATAAATATATTGTTGTAAACTTATACTCGCAGCACATTGTCAGCAAAACAATATATCTGGTCACCTGGCAGCGTAAATATACAGATCAGAGTTAAACCACACACTGCCATACATCATACAATTCTTGAGGACCAGGCGTGCCTTGTATGGCTCACGTGTTGAACTTGGTTATCCAGCAATTTTTAACCCACTATCCAGGCCTAGATGGGCTTCTGCAAAGGGCATGGTCGCTATGTGCTCACTTCCGCCGTTCACACCCCGCAGCTCAACGACTTGCATCGTTCCAGAAGTCTTTCGGCCTGCCGGTTCACCGGCTGAAATGCGAAGTGCCGACACGCTGGAATTTGACTGCACATGTTGCAGTGACTGTGGCAGCACCGCTGAGCCCTGGTACAATACGTTATGACGTATAGCCTGGGCCAACAAGATCCAGAGGTGGGACAATCATGCTGCTGGAGTAGTCTCAGATCAAGGACCTATGCACCCTTCTGCACAGTTTTGAAATGGCGACGAAGATGTTTAGCGCTGACGATGCCATTATCAGCATGACTATTCCGGTCATCTACATGCTGGAGCACACTAAACAGTATTCAGAGTCAGGTGGTGGGGCAAGAGGAAGGGGAGGAAGTACAGGAGGAGTCCTATGCGGAAGGGATACAAAAGATCTCCAAGGTCCAGACGGTCAGCAGCACCAAGTCGGCAGGCATGGGACGATGGGGAAGAGGGATTAACAAGGGCGCATGGTAGCAGCCAAACTGTTGAGGAACGTGCAGGAGGCCACGAAGAAATGCAGGACGAACTGTCGATGGGCATGGAAGACTCAGCAGATGAGGGACACCTTGATCACATTTCTGTTGTGCGAGGTTGGGGGGAGAGGGCAGAGGAAGGAAGCATGAGTCTCACCTCGCCGCCACCAACACAACAAGGACTTGGTCCTGGATGCGCAAGACACATGTTATGTCCTGGTGGTGGATCCTCTGGGCCGTGCACCGGACTCCCCCAGTGAGGCAACCCGGAGCTAACCCCTGTACAGGTACTGTCCTGATCACCCCACCAGAGGGCCTAGATGCACGGTAGCCGGAGTACTAGTGGTGCAGGACCAGCGTTCTTCAGGAGACTGGTAGAAAGATGTCTCTGGGGCCACAGAGTTCCTGGAGGCAGTGCCGATGACGGAGATCAGGTTCTGGTGCCGGGTAGGAGCATCAGGCGGGATCTGGATCCTGCTGGACGTGAAGGCTGAGATCACCAGGTGAAGTCGGGGATCAGAGACGGGTTCCGGCTGAAGGAAGATGATGGGATTCACAGCCAACAGTCACCGGAAGAGTTCCTGGGTAATCCGTAGTTAGGACCGGGTTAAGGTGGCAGGGCTGGCTGCGAAAGAGACAGGGTTAACAGGAGACAAGGTACGAGGCGACCTGAACACCTAGCTAAAGTAACACGTTGATCAGGCGCCGCCAACATGGAAAGGGAAGTCTTATATACCCTGCACCTGTATCAGCCATATCCTGTTTCAGGAGTCCTGGGCCTATAAGACAAGGTGAGTGGGCACGGCCCCGCCCTATACACATGCATGAGCCTAGGGGCCAGAGGCAAACACAGGAGACCTGGGACAGGATGCAGGGGAGCACGAGCGGAAGCAGCATCCGCGATCGATGAGCACGTTGACCGGATCAGTGGGTAAGGAGCGGTGTTGTGACACTGAGACCGGATCAGTGGGTAAGAAGCAGTGCCGGTACACTGGGAGCGTGACAGTACCCCTACCTCACACCCTCCTCCCCGCAACCGGGACAAGAAGCCACGCAGAAGAGGGGCAGTAATGTACCTCCGGGGTATCCAGGATTGGGCTTTAGGACCGCAACCTACCCAATCAACAAGGAAGGATTGCTTACCCCGCACTCACTTGATGGCCACTATACCTCTTACCGTACACTCCCTGTCAGCAGCAACGGGAAGAGGAGGAGCACTGTCAGCAGAAGAGAGGGAACCAAGGACTACCGGCTCAGGTGTCCTGGTCCGGGCACAAGACGGACAAGTAGAGACAAAGGAGGCAACATCCTGACTGAGAGACGGCCACCAATGGGCCCGACCAATAGCACTCAGGGTCTCCTCTCGATCGGCGTGGGTGTATGATTCCAAAGAATGCCCCCACTGAAGAACATCGAGCCTGTCGGTCTCCGCGACGAAGGACTTCCCAGGAGGCATTTGTGCCAGGGTGGAGGTAGCCACCGTCACAACCTTACTGGGACCAACGCTGGACCGATTTGTCTGTTCTTCTTGTTCTTCCGGCATAAAGGACTCCGGTGACTGAGGAACGGGCTGTAGACAGTTGTCATGGCACAACGGGCCCCAACGAGTGATCGCTCCAGAGCGCCAACTAACGCCGGGTTCATGGAGTCGTAACCAGGGCAGACCCAGCAGGATTGCGTGAGCCATCTTCGGGAGAACATATAAAGCAATCTTTTCATTATGTTGAGCTCCAACACGGAGTTCCACGGGTTTGGTACTAAACAAAACGGGTTTGGATAAGGGTTTTCCGTTCACGGAGGTGAGCCTGAGGGGCGTAGCAAGCGGGGTGTTAGGTATCCGATATCGGTTCACTGTAGCCTGTTGGATGAAATTGCCCGCTGCTCCCGAATCAATGTGAGCCTCTGCCGGGAACCGGGTCTTCTTCGTCGTCACCTGGACAGTCTGTCTAACTGAGACTGAGGGGGTTCCAGTACCTAGGGTGGCAACTCCAACCAACCTTAGGCCTTGGGGTCTCCCTGGTCTCTCAGGGTAAGAGCGAAGCAGGTGTGTACTGCTTCCACAGTAGAAGCACAGACCCAGGGCGAGCCGCTCTGCTCGGCGTTGCTTTGCTAGTCCCAGATGGTCTATTTCCATAGGTTCGGGAGTAGAATCGCAGGATGGCAGTGGCGGGGGAACGGTGGACCTTTGCGGAGTGGAGATGTGACGGGTTGGTCGCCTCTCCTGGGATACTTCCTTGGATCGTACCTGAAAACGAAGATCGATCCGGGTTGCTAGAGAGACTAGAGCATCCAAAGTACGAGAACATCACGACCGACTAATTCATCCTTGATGCAGCCGGAAAGGCCCTCCCAAAAGGCTGCCTTCAATGCCTCGTTGTTCCATCCTGACTCAGAGGCAAGCGTACAGAACTGGATGGCGTACTGACCAACCGTTAGGGTTCCTTGGCGTAGCCGGAGGAGCGCAGAGGTAACCGCGGTGGTGCGTCCTAGTTCATCGAAAGTGCTACGGAAGGCCTGAAGGAATTCCAGGATGTCGGTAGTCACTGGGTCCTCATTCTCCCACAAAGAATTTATCCAGGCCAATGCTTCGCCTTCCAGGTGGGACATCAGAAAGACCACCTTTGCTCGATCAGAGACAAAGAGGTGTGGAAGCAACTCGAAATGTGGGGAACATTGATTCAGAAAACCTCTACATGTCTTGGGGTCCCCAGCATAACGAGGCGGAGCAGCTAGGTGGAGTTGCGACGCCGAGGAGGGAACAGATGCGGCTGTAGTCGCGGTTGGTTGCGTCGATGAGGATGTGGCTGTGGTCTGTAATGTGTACAAACGGTGGTCCACAGACGTCAAGAAATTCAGTATGCGGGTTAGGGTCTCATGCTGTCGCACCAGTTCCTGGCGCAGTTCAGCTAGTTCAGACGTTTGTGCTCCGGTGGAATCCATGGCCTGATCAATCTGTTATGTCCTGGTGGTGGATCCTCTGGGCCGTGCACCAGCCTCCCCCAGGGAGGCAACCCGGAGCTAACCCCTGTACAGGGACTGTCCTGATCACCCCACCAGAGGACTTAGATGCACGGTAGCCGGAGTACTAGTGGTGCAGGACCAGCGTTCTTCAGGAGACTGGTAGAAAGATGTCTCTGGGGCCACAGAGTTCCTGGAGGCAGTGCCGATGACGGAGATCAGGTTCTGGTGCCGGGTAGGAGCATCAGGCGGGATCTGGGTCCTGCTGGACGTGAAGGCTGAGATCACCAGGTGAAGTCGGGGATCGGAGACGGGTTCCGGCTGAAGGAAGATGATGGGATTCACAGCCAACAGTCACCGGAAGAGTTCCTGGGTAATCAGTAGTTAGGACCGGGTTAAGGTGGCAGGGCTGGCTGCGAAAGAGACAGGGTTAACAGGAGACAAGGTACGAGGGGACCTGAACACCTAGCTAAAGTAATACGTTGATCAGGCGCCGCCCACATGGAAAGGGAAGTCTTATATACCCTGCACCTGTATCAGCCATATTCAGTTTCAGGAGTGCTGGGCCTATAAAACAAGGTGAGTGGGCGCGGTCCCGCCCTATACACATGCATAAGCCTAGGGGCCAGAGGCAAACACAGGAGACCGGGGACAGGACGCAGGGGAGCACGAGCGGGAGCAGCGGCCGCGATCGGGGAGCACGTGGACCGGATCAGTAGGTAAGGAGTGGTGTCGTGACACCGAGACCGGATCAGCGGGTAAGAAGCGGTGCTGGTACACCGGGAGCGTGACAACACATGAGCGCCTTCTTGCTGCAATACCTACAACATGACCCTCGGATTGTCAGAATTCGAAGTAATGCTGACTACTGGGTTGCCACACTCTTAGATCTCCAGTACAAGAGAAAATTTGGCAAAATAATTCCTGCCACTGAAAGGGACGCACGTATGCAGGAGTATCAGCAGAAGCTGTTACAGAATCTTAGATCGGCTTTTCCACTAAACACCAGTGGTGCACAGAGTGAATCTCACAGTAGTATCTCCAAGTGAACATCGATGCCATGACTGTGCAACTGGAGCCTTGCTCATTTTGGGCTTCCAATCTGGAAAATGGCCTGAGCTCGCCACTTGCGCCTTGGATATCTTGACGTGTCCCGCAGCCTGCGTTCTCTCGGAACGTGTCTTCAGTGCTGCTGGTGGTGTGCTGACAAATAAGCGCATGCGTCTGTCCAGTGACAATGTGGACAGACTAACGTTCATCAAGATGAACAAGTCATGGATCCACAAGGACTTTTCTACCCCTGTGTCATCCTGGGGAGACTAAAGGCTTGTGGATTTTTGAATGTGCTTCATGAAAATAAGCATATTAAGTTTGCAACTGTGGGACAAGTGATGCCACTTAAGTGGTGACTGTGTCCAAATATTTGGAAAAAATGGAGACTCTTGTTTGAGTCCCCTTGCTGTGTTTTATATGATTTTAGAAGGGCATGACATCCCTATATCTATGTCTCCTCCTCCTTTTACTCGTCCACCTCTTTTCTTTTCACATGAGTTTATGTACTTGTCACTTTTCCATGTGTTCGTTGTGTCTTCTGAGTAGTTTGTCACCTTTTGGACACCTTAGAAGGTGTTTTCTATATGTTTGTACGTGTTTGTGTTTGCCTGCCATTGTTTTCAATGGTGTTCGACTGTGTTCGAAAGTGTTCGACGAACCGAACACGAACACTAGGGTGGTGGCTCATCTCTAATGGAGACACCTTCTTCAGGGGGCAGCACAACAAATTACAGTATTAACTGATCACTGAAACTTGGAATTTATTAGATCAGCTAAATGTCTGTCCCCCCGTCAAGCACGTTAGAGCCTGTTTCTTAATCAGTTCAACTTCATTGTATCATATAGGCTGGGTTCCCGTAAAAGTAAAGTTCCTGCTTTATCCAGAATATATGCTAATGACTGTCACTTCAAGTCCTCCCAAGCCCATTTTACCGCAATCCAAGTTTGTGGGTTTAGTCCATAATAGGGATTTATTAGAAGAAATACGAGAGGCCTATGATTCTGACTCTTTCTTATCTCAACCATCTGGCAATGTCCATTTAGTGTTCAAAAACAAGGTCTAGACCCATGGGCAACAATTATATATACCGAAAACAATGAGATTGAAGA